>NC_056481.1:1863574-1877492 GCF_008729295.1 Plectropomus leopardus
TTGCATGTTTTTGGAAATTTATTTTTTAAAAGCTGGGGAAAAAGGAGAAAAAAAGCTATTTAAACTGTATTATTATGTAATTATTACTGAAAAACAAAACATCATGATAATAATAATAATACTAATAATACTACTACTACTAATAATAATAGATTTTATGTTTTGGGTTTCAGTAATAATTATGAGTGATAAAGACATTGACTTGACATTGAATTTTGGTCACAACCTAAATTCATTCAAATATTAACTCTGTTGGTGGCCAGCTGGGACAGTTTAATTCATGTTTTTTTGTTTGTTTGTGTGTTTTTTTGTTTGTTTGTGTGTTTTTTTCGTTGTTTGGTTTCTCGCAGCACCGCACTGATGACGATCTTCCATCGTCTGAAAATGAAAAACACTCTTCAGACTAAAATTTGCTTTGCTTTGCTTCTTAAACAAACCATGTTAATTTTTACATTTTGAACGTTTATTTCGTGATATCAGTCACAGCCCGGTTAAATAAAGATTCTTCCAGCAGCTCAACTGTGAAATAATCCAGAAATCACAATCAAATTTCACACAGTTTTAGCTTCTCCTCTCATGATATGTACTTTGTTTTTAGAATATTTACCCAGAAAAAAAAAGGAGAACAAACAGCAAATAACTCCAAACATCACGACAGCGACTAAAGCGTCCAGACCGTCCTGCTGGTGTCCGACCACGAAGGCCGCATTCCCATACGAATACCGAGACTCCTTCATCCCTCCTGCTTGTGGAGGTTTTCGGGATTTCCTCCGCTCGTACCGTTTGATTTTTTCGGCTAATCTACTGCACAGACACGAGCGCTCGGCCTCTCAGACACGAAGCTAAACACTGACAGGAAGCTACGGTAAGTTTAGTTCACTCGCTCTGGACGGATAAATACGATAAACGGCGACCACATGAAGTGACGTCAAAGTTTGATATTGCTTTATATTGCTGATATATGAAGGTGTTTGTTGATGCTACACAGACGGAGGTCGGGTTAGACGACGCCGCCAACGCTTCGGAAGTTCTTCCCAATAATCACTTTAACCAATCTGACGAGAGTTTTGGACATAATTTTAAAAACAATTAGATCTCAAAGATTTGCCTATTTCTTGAAAAGGAGCTGCTCACCTGGCGCACACGGCGAAAAAGTTTGATTTCGCAGTATGAATTTGTGCGGAAGTGTTTCTCCTGCAAGCTCACGCTTTTTACAGACTTTACGTTATGATGAAGACAGTTTTTTTATTATATCACTTTTCTCATCTTGATGAAAACTTTACAAATTTAAAACCACCATAAAAGAAATATTCATAACAGAAAAAGTTAATCTCACTTTCAAGAATCTTTGGGACCGATCTCTGAAAAAGTCAAGTAAAAGTCAGCTATTAATCTTAATTCATATTTACATTTAAGTTTACTTGAAATGTAGCTGTTTCAACTTAATTTTGTGAAGTTGCTGCAACTTGAAAATGACCATTTGAATGACCTCGTTCTTTTAAGTTTTAGCGACTTCACTAAAACAAGTTACTCTGAACACGATCACGTCAAAGAGGATCTCGCTGATGCTAAACTTTGCTGATCTGCAAGTTCTGTTTTCTCGACACGTTTAAGAAAATACAGATCAGGTTTCACGCGGACCAGTCCGCATTACATCACCCAGCAGCGGGAGCGTTTTATTGGTCTGATGCAGCGCAGTGCATTCTGGTAGTTGTAGGTTTTCTACCTCGTGAGAAATTTCTTAAGTATTTGCATCTTTCTACTGCAGAGACGAGACAGATCAAATCTTTAAAGTCATTAAATGAAAATTGAAAATTTAAGAGGCAGGGGAGAGATTTGGTGCCATTATTGTCTTCCCATGATTGATAAAGTGACCAACGGGCAAAATTTCTGAAGCGTTCACGAAGTCTGTTGATTCACAGCGATCTCCCTCCAGTGTTTTAACCGTAGAAACATATTTCACGCTCTGTTTCCGACAGTAAAATGTACATTTTTATGCTCTTGATATGCATTTCTTTTCCATGTAATTCAGGTCAAAACACTGGAGCGACGCCGCTGACTGGCGGGTGCTGACGACTCAGATGTGCAGAGATAAATGTGCAAACAGAACAGTTTCATGCAGAGTTCAGACGGGAGTCCACAGCTGGCAGGTAGGAGGAGATGAGGAGTCGCTGAGGAGGGAGGACAGAGTTGAGCTCGAGCTCAGGATGGCTGGAGGCGTCCCGCAGACGTCTCTTGCTGACGGAAGAATCTTCTAGAAGGTCAGCACTGAAACGGGGAGGACAGTTAGCTCTCAGCGGCAGGATCACTTTGGTTTCAGCTTCGTCCGGTGGGAGTCGCATGCGGGGCGGCACGGAAACAGAGAGGAGGAGGAGGAGGACATGCAGACCGGCGTGCGCGGAGGCGAGATCACTTACAGTCGACCTCCAGGATGGCTCTGACAGTCCGCGTGAGCTCCTTCGCCTCCTGGGCGAGCGTGGCCGCCGTCCAGGGACTCTTCTTGTAGCGAGGAGGGAGGCCTTGTGACGACGAGCCGACTTTAACGTCTCCGGAGCTGCAAAATAAGAGACGGAGGAATCAGCGGTGAAAAACCACTCGGTTATTTCGCCTTTGGATGAGGCCTGAAAGGGTTAAACCGTTACTAATCTTTACCTGCAAGGTTTTGCCAAATAAAGATTCAAATCCCCAAAGTTGGACAAATTGCAACAAAAAATTGTAAAATGTGACAAGAAAATTACTTAAAAATTCATTTTAAAAAGAGAGGATTATCAGAAAATTATTTTAAAAAACAGAGAAAAATGTCCTTCAAACGATATTAATAATTATAATAATTTAAAAATATTTTATTATTATGTTACAGAAAACAATATAATGAAAAATACTCTTTTTTCCAGCACTTCTTAAGTAATTTTCTTTATTTCTTTTTTTTATATATTGTATTTTCCTGGTTTTGCTTATTGTCAGGTAATTTTCTTTTCTTTTCTTTTTTCTTTTTTTTTTTTACTAATTTCTTGCTAATTTTGGGGCCATGTGTTGATAAGTTGCTGGCTGTCTGAGTTTGAAAGAGCTCAAACTCATTTTCTCAGGTTTTAAAGAGTTAATGTGGTTCGTTTCAGGCACAAAAAAAACAAAAAACACTTTGTAACTGTTAGAAAAGAGATCAAGCTTTGGCTAAAAATTCCCACTTTTTTCTGTGAGGGGTGCTACTGTCTCCTCCTGCTCCTCCTGCTGCTCCTCCCCCTCACTGTCCTCCTGCTCCTCCTCCTCTTCACTGTCCTCCTGCTCCTCCTCCTCACTGCCCTCCTGCTCCTCCTCCTGCTGCTCCCCCTCCTCCTCCTGCTGCTGCTGCTGCTCCTCCTCCTCCTTCCCACTGTCCTCCTCCTCCTGCTCCTCCTCCCCTCCTCCTCTTGCTCCTCCTCCTGCTGCTCCTCCTCACTAGCTCAGTCAGCTGATGAGGAGTCTGCAGTTTTTCAGGAGTAAAGGAGCGAACAGGCAGCTGAGTGTTGAAAGTCACTTTGCTTTTTTCTTTTCTTGATTTTTGTAAATAAATCACAGCTTTTGTTCAAACTCATTTCCACTTCTCCTTTTTTTCTTTTCTCTGGTTTCATGACAGAAATTCATGTTTAATGTATTTTGGGAGGCTGCGATCACGTGCTGAATAAAAAAACCCAGAGCGGTCCAGTTAGGAGGCCGGTTGGGGTTTTGGATGAGTTTCCGCTCAGGAATGTTTTCACCTGAACTTTGAGTAATTTTAAGGTGCATCCTAATTTTTCTTTTTTTAAAAAAACCTAACCGCAGTAACTTTACATGAATTTCATAACTTTGTGTTAAAAATATAAATTTCCGGGATGCGTTGCTAAAAACACAGATGTTTGGTGCCCTAAAAGCAGAAAAAAAGATCTGGTTTGTGGTCTGTGACGAGGTGATGAGAACGTGTTAAATACTGAGCACTTAAATCATCAGTATTGATTATCATGCAGCATGTGATCAGCTGATCGATGTTTGGAGGCGTGTTGCATTTACCTAGTGATGCATTTTACATCAAATCACGAAGCAAGTAAAGCACCATGAACAAAACCAAATCTACTCGTTAAAATAAACATTTTTGTGTGTTGAGAACAAACAGAAACAGACAGTGTTTTTAAAAACAGCGGCCTCCTGCTCGTTAGAGCCTCTCCTGTCGGTTTACAGGTTCGGAGGAGCCACTAAAAGCTTTAAATAACTCGGCGGAGCTGCCGGCTGAGGTCGGTTTGTCACAGCCTGATGAATAAACTCACACCTCCACGTGTTTGACTGATGCAGGAGCTAAAAACACTTTATGAAGCTGCAGAAGTGGCCGCGTCTCCATGGTTGCAGCTGTTAGCGGGTTCACACTCCCGTCGGTAAACGGCGAGCCCGCTGCTCAGACACGGTGATCCTCTTTGTGCTTCATGATTTATTCTCCTCTGAAGGACGTTTCTTTCTGTCACGTGTCGCTGGATTCAGGGCGACCGATGACTTTAATGAGAGTGATATTCAGCGTCGGTAACGAGCAGCGCCCAAACAAAGAGGAGCGGCGCCTCGTGCCCGCTGCCCTCCGTGAACCCAAATGTAGGTTGGCCCTACTTTTTTTGTGGCCTAGAAAGGGACGGACAGGTGAATAAAGAGAGAAAAGACGAGCAGGGGGTCTCGTGGTTATGAAAGACGAGTGGAGGTGTCCCACTGACCTGCGGCGAAATAAAAGGAAACCTGGCGGGAGGTGTCACAGCTCGGTGACTTAATAACATGACCGATTGACCTGATTTACAGGATGTGACTTACACAACCGAGCAGAAGGCGCTGATAACTCGTCTCATTGTTCACAGAGTGCACTCGCTCGAGTTACATACGGAGGAAGACATTTATTACAGGAATAAATCCTGCCGTTACACATACAACTGAAGAAGAGGCCACTATTACCCTCCATGATTACTAACAGGAAAGAACGGAGGGAGCAAAACGGAGGAGAGGAAGGACAAAAAAAGCAGGAAAGATGAGAAATGGCAGAAAAAGATGGGAAGAATTTAGGGAGATGGTCCAAAAAGTAAAAATGAAATAATAATGATGAAGGAAGGAAGCACTGCAGAGTAAGAAAAGTTTTTAAAAGAAGGATGAAGTGAAACAAAGAAGGGGAAGAAAGACAGAAGTCAAGAGAGGAGAGAAAGAAAGAAATGTGACTTCAATAAAACACGAATAATCAACGAAAGACAGAAGAAAACAAAATAAAACCTAAACAACGTGCAGAATAAAAAACGACAAGAAAGATGAAAACACAATGGACTGAAGGAGAAAGAGACAGGTGGAGGAGGACAGAAAGACAGAAACAAAGAAGCAAAAATAATAACGAAGGACGCTGAAACTGAAAGAGAGATAAGGAAAGACAGAGGGACAGAAGGACAGAAGGACAGAGGGACAGAGGGACAGAGGGACGGAGGGATGTATGGACAGCTGTTGCTTTTCTTCTTCTGTGGTGTCGTCAGTGACCTCACAGGTTGAGACGTTTCATAACGGCGCCGCGCGCTGTGGGCGACCATTAACAGGAGCTGCTGCACCTGCACCGAAGTGGGCCACGTTGTGTGTGAGTGTGTGTGCGCGTGAGTGTGTGAGTGTGTGTGTGTGTGTGTAAACTGGGCTAATGGGCTCTGTTCTCTGCAGGATCTCTCATTATGTGTTTCCAGCGGTTGGTCACACAAACGCACACAGACACACACAAAAATAACACTGTACAAACGACATCATGAACTCAGGCACACACACACACACACACACACACACAGACAGACACACACACACACTGAAAACACACACAGCATGTTGTATACTGCTGTAAACACACACTATTACATATTCTGTACACAAAAAACAACACATATAATAAAGCACACAGAAATACACACACAAAAACACACTCATGTGTACACATGAGTACACATCTGTACCTACACACACACACACACACACACACACACACACACACACACACTGAATCACACATACACATACACACACTGATAAATCCACACACACTAAAACATCCTGAAAACACACACGAGATGCAGAGCTGGTGGTTGCTAACGGCAACCAGTTTAGCAAATCATACTCATCAGCATAGCCGTCGCATCAATTTGTGTCTCACACACACACACGCACACACGCACACACACACACACACACTGTACCTGTAGCTCTTTGTGGGTCCTTGACTTTCAAGCAGGAACTCCTGAACGTTCTGCGGAAAAACAAACAAAAACAAAAACAAATATGACTGATGTGCTTTTATTGGTTCATTTCTCTTTAACTTTGGGCTGAATCAAAGATTACGACACAAACTAAAATCCTGCAGAAGAAAAATGTCGTTTGAGGTTGTCGTGATCTGAATCTGTTTTATCTCTGAAATATGTCAAACCTGAATATTTAGGATGATGAAATCCTTCAACTTTAAGTCAGTAAAGACAAATAAATCTAAACATCTAAAGACAAATAGACTTGTAATAGACATTTATAAATGATTTCTAAATATCTATTACATTTATAAAACGTTGCTCGGCGGGTAACAGGTGGTCTATGCTTGTTTTTGGTTAAAAAAAATCTGTAATAACATGAAAAAAGCGTTCAGGTAAAGCAAATAAATGAACAAATAAGGAATAAAAGTTTCTACCTCCACAAAACTCAGCAGTTTCCCCGTTGACATCTCAAACCCCTTTTTGGTCGCTTCGCTCTTCCGTAGTTGACACTCCAGCACGGCGACTCTCTTCTTCAGCTCCTCCGTCTCCTCCTGAAACCAAAATAAAAAACATTAAAACAGAACAACAAAGTAAACGTTTTATTCTTCTTTGCAGCGCCTCTGCTCATTTCGCATGAAGTCATGATGGTAAACTGAACATCTGGAAGAACATGAATTTCTTAAGTGGTGATGAATTTTTTTTTACTATTTTTAGACATTTTTATGACTAATTGGACAAAACTTTGGTCAAAATATAAAAGGACTAGACGGGTTTCCATCACAGATTTGCACAAAACTTTGTGATATTTTCAAAAAACTCAACGTAGAGCTGACTGTGTTTCCACTGAGGGATGTTCTGTAACTTCTCTGGTGATAACATCCCAGTAACCATGGCAACCGATGTTCAAAACATCAGCAGCTTTATTTCTTTTGCAGCCACCGCACTAGCCGTCATTATTTCCAATCCAAGGCCATGTAGGCGTGTTATGGAGCCGTGATGGAAAGGCGAGCCCCTTATATGTGGGAGCGGCCACGTATGAGGGATTTCTGGGAGATGTAGTCCACGATTCCTTCGTGAAATCGTGGATTCAAAACTTCCAGACGATCTGCTCAGCCTTCTCAGAGTTATGTGATGCAGTAACAGCTCTTGTAGCTCCTGAAAGTCGCCTGAAATAACACCTCATGGTTAATGGAAACCTTCTTCTCCCATGTAGTTGATTTGAATTCGACTTTTTGAGCACCTTTTCAAGGTATTCTAATACTTGATTTTTCGAAATGTAACCGCTATAAACACCTGGTTTGACCCCTGAAATATTAAACTGTGCAAAGTTGAAGGGTCGCTCTTGTTAATGACTGTGGACGTCATATTCTGACACTGTCAGAGGATTTCCTCGTAAAAATAAAAAAGCCCGAGTCAGCACTTTGTTTTCACATTGTCATAATATTTACAGCAGAGAGATTTCTGCTGATCTGTAAAAGCTGATTTGGCCTGCGGCGTCTCAGCTCGCCATCAGCAGCGAGCCCGCCGCCGCCGCCGCCGCTGCTGACCTGCAGGTTGCTACCCAGATTTCTACCAAAATAACCTGATGGAGAGAAAGGCGACGTCAGCGAGGAGGACGGAGCAGAAACGCTGACCCAGATTCACGCTGAGGATGGAGGGAGAAACAAAACATGGAGGGACGGAGGGGGAACGGAGTCAGAGAGGGATGCTGGGAAATGAGACTTTGCATTAGAGCGCATTGATGATTTCTTTAAAGAAGCATAAAGACCGAAACAAAACATTTTCTAACTGAGCTTGTAAATAATTGATTTGAACATGAACTACATGACTGACTTGTCTTATTTTAGTTTGAGTCAGGAACTAAAAATGTGCTTGAAATTAATAGATTTTGTTTGGTTCTTCTTTGTTTTTGTGGTAATTTTCTTGAACTTTTTACTAATTTCTTAGTAATTTTTTGTCATTTCTAGTTAAGTTATTTACTCCCTTCTTCTCATGTTTTTGAAAGAAATCAAGCCGCTCACAAATCACGATGAAAAAAACGGTTTTAAAAAAAGTAATGTTTTACTTCTTAACCTCACCTTTTTTTTGTTGTAAAAAGGTCTATTTAGGCCAATTATTGTCTTTTTTTTCTTTTCTTTTTTTTTTACCATTAGGTGATTTCTGCATTTAAATTCTTCGTCCATTGGAATGAACAGGGAAAAAAACACATTAGGCCTCCCAATCTTTTTTTTTTGCTTATTTATGAGTGTATCTAGAGTAGAAATCCATCATTAATTTTATTATTTATTTTATATTATTTTTTATTTTTTAAGTGTGTGTGTCTGGAACATAATCGGTTTCTGGTGGCGTTACGAGACAATCTACAAATGTATTAAAAAATAAAAAAAAAAAAAAAAATAAATCTGTTTTGGTGAACCTAAACTAAAGACAAACTCAAATTTAGCTCTGACCAAACAGTCCCGTCGGTCACCTTATTGGCCGGCGGCGGAGGCTCCACCCTCTGAGTCTTGAGCTCGGCGATCTCGGCCTCCAGCAGGTGGATCACCTCCTCGTAGTCCATCTCCATCCCCCTCGCCTGCTTCTGAGCCGCCTCGGCCAGCTGGATCCGAGTCCTCAGAGCACGACTCTCCTCCGCTCCCAGTTTTACTTCCTGCACAAAGGTTTGCAGAGGAAGGAGGAAGAGGAGGAGGAGGAAGAGGAGAGATTCATCATCACAGCTCAACAAGTGAACAGATTACTCAGCAGCGTATCGGCGCTGCGTTCAAGGTCTCAGAGCTCCTTGACCCCCGTTCGTCTCTGAAGGTGCTGCAGCGGTGATGTTGAATTCTTGGTGTCGGGGCGAATTAGCGTGATGAAGATTTTCGCCCAGCGGGCCTGTCAGCGCTCAGCATATTTCTGTCTTTGATAAGGTTACCGACATTTGTTAGAGGAATCATTCAGGACACCGGAGCAGTAATGTAATGTGTACCAGTTAACTCTGGCTGACCCTTTGAGACCTGGATCGACACAAGTTTTCTTGTGCTGCGCACAGACACCTTTTACATGCTGTTTAACCCTAAGAATATGAATATGAATATGATTTAAAATTATCTTTCAGAAAAAAATATTTACATACATAGATTTTTATTATTTTTTTTAGCACATTTTTTGGGGGTATTTTTGCCTCTTTTTTTCTTGTTGGCTTTTTTTAAAAAAAAAAATTATTTCTTGTTAACCTTTTACTAATTTATTGCTAATTTTTTCGGACCGTGTCTTGTTAATTTGCTCATTGCCTTCTCCCCGTGTTTTTGCAAGAAATCAAATCAGTTTGCTCAAGTTTTAAACGGTTAACTCCTGTCGATCCTACAGAGCGAAACAACCATCATGTGAACTGTTTTTTGTTGTTGTTTCCAGTCATTCAATTATTGAACATAATTAAAAAAGTCATCAATAGTTTTTGTAATGCAATGTCTAATTCTGCTGGTTTATCTTTAATCACTATGAATGTGGTTAAGTGTGTCTAAGGTGGTGAAACCAGTGAAACCAGTGACTCGCTCCATGTGGTTGGAACAGAGCTCCAGCTCACAGCGAGTGTTTGAGGCCGGGAGGGAAACCGGCCGTCAGTGGAAGTTACATAACTGAAACACACACCAGCAGCAGCGAAGACACTGTAACCCCTCTTGACTGGGAAGTAACCACTCCCAGTTACTGTAGGCACACTGGAAGCCAGTAACTCTAACCCTGCAAACACCGGAACTCCCGCAGCGCGGCTCGCATCACGCTGTAAAGCGATCCTCGCAGGTAGTAAAAGATAACGAGGCTTTACAAACGAGTCGTGAGTTTTGTCACGCAGCAGAGAGAGAATGACTCAGCATTAAATCTGAAGACACAGAGACGGAAACACAAACGTTTATATGATTTAACGTTTTGCTCAGAGTACGACTGCTGGCCACATACTTTTGTACACTTTCATGTCCTGGTTTTATGCCACATTTCACTCCTGTGTTTGGGTTTCTGTCTGTAAGAGCTGTGGACCACCTGGTGCTTTATTCGGTAATCATCACTACACGACACGGGACATCCTGCAGAAATCAGCCCGTTCTCACTTCGAACTCGTCAAATACGTCCGCTCTGTAATGTACGTCGACGAGAACGTGCTCGGTCAGAACCGGTGGCGTTGTTATGACTCGCTGGGGGACAGCAGGCATGTCCACATGCAACACGGATGCATGGGCGGCATCACTTAAGAACACGGATAGATGGAACTTTGCGTGTGCACGAAACACTGAAGGACGCTGCCGGTAACCACGTAATGAAAGGAGCACGAGTGTGCGTACAGGGCGGGCAGGAGGGGACTTTCATGTGGCAGTGCAGAGTTCGCTCTCCATGTCGATTTGTGTTTTTTACTTCTACACCTTACCATGTGCCTATTTTGCCTAGAGCTAACCATCGTGATAGTACACGTTCGTTACCACGTCACGTTGTCTGTCAGTGACCTTCTGCATCAGCTGTTTACGCTCTGGGGTCACGTTACCGTGAAGTCAACAAATGCAAATGATGGGATGAAGCAGCACGGTCTTTATGTTTACACAACAGCACATGGAGACCAACACGGACCGCCACGATGGTTAAAATTAGGCAACAAAGTCACAGACGGTGAGGTTTAGGCAAAAGAGACTCATGGTGAAGTGCAGAAAAAAACACACACATCCACATAAAAAGCGAACTCTAGACGCTGCACACGAGTCAGTTGTTCGTAGAACCCACCCCCCCACCGTAAGCACACTCGTTTTATTATGTTATTACCGGCCACGTCAAGTGATGCCACCCGCGTGGTCATCTGACGCCATCCAGCCGCGTTGTGGCTAAACTAGCTCAAACACCGAAAGCACCGTCAGAGCTGATGTATTTGACGAGTTGGGGCTCAGATCGAGCTGATAGATGCAGACGTCCACTGTTGAAGCGACGATATGTGACCACTTGGGATGAGATTGGTTGGCTGCACACTGATGGCACTTTTCCGTATAACTGACTGAGTGTGGACGTTTCTCTGCTTAGCTGCCAAAGAAAGGATTCAGTCTTTGTTTGAGTCTCTCCTGCCTTCAAATTACCACTCATTTTCTCATTAAAACAACATTTAGAGAAGCAGCTCTCCACCAGTGTCTTCTGTTATTGTTTATGCAGCCTTTGCACGCACATGCACACACACACACACACACACACACTCGAAGTGGTGTTGGCGGCTTCACTCTCCTGCAATGCTGTCACATGCATATGCAGAGAGAGCTAAGCGTGCACGCACAAACAAACACACACACACGAACACACACACACACACACACACACACACACACACACACACACACACACACACAAACAGAAAGAGTGAGAACAGTCCATCTGTTTGCTTCACTTTTCTCAGCAGGACGACATGCAATTTCAAAATTCTCCAAATCGTTGTTCCAAGAAAAAAGCTATTGTGTGTGTGTGTGTGTGTGTGTGTGTGTGTGTGTGTGAGTGTGTGATTGAGAAACACAGATAGAGGGCGATAACAGAAGCAGACTGTCCACAGCGATCAAACGCTGATCACGACTTCAGAGTCTTGAGGTGATGAATGATGATTGTTCCATCGTTTCAGCTGCAGTTTTTTCTTCCTGGTGTTTAGGTTCAATTTTTTGAAAGCACACAGTTAAAGTTTTAGATAAAAGCTGAAATTTATATTGATTTGTATGTCTGACATGTTTGAGTCGGGCTGGGCGGTGTTGGTTTAATGTGGTGAAAATGGACACTGGGCAGGGGGCCGGTGAATGGAAGGCATTTGGTCGTTTTGTCACCATAATAAAGTAAAAGAAAAACTCTCCTCCTGCAGACTGTGAGATCTTTGCAGTCTTAAAAGTTTACTCTGCAACATCGATCTATTAATATTCAGTTTGACATCAAGTGACATCACCTACTGAACTGCAGGCTCCATCAACGCCAGCATGCAAAAACAAAACGCCATCAGCGCCATCCATCTACGCAGCTGTAATGGTAAAAGAAAAATGTAAACGAACGAATCGAGTCCTCGCTGCCAGCAGCGCTGCTGGCAGCGTTTTTCCCTGTCGAGTCTCAGTCACGTGATTAATAGTGAAATCGACCCCCATCTCTGGGAATCCCATGGGAATCATGTGACCCGCAAAAATGTCGGCCTGTAATGGGAGTGCAGTCCGAACACGGTGCAGGAAATATGGGTCCACTTTAGTTTTCCAGCACAGACCATAAGTCTGCTTTCACACTGTATGAGTGCGTTTAATATTCCCTCCTCTGAAGGCGGCGTTTCTGCGGCTCCGTGGCAGTTTTTGGTGACAGCGGCGGCTCAGAGGCAGAGACGTCAGTGTTATATAACCACAAACAAAACAGAAAGTGCCACAGATGTAAATGTCACTTGTGAGTGAGGTCAGCACTCAGACTGAACCTCCAGCAGCCGCCGCTCTTTAGCCGCCGCTCTGTGCAGCGCGTGCACTGCAAGAGGCTTTTTTTTTTTACCATTATGTCGTCTTTAGCGCAGAGCGGAGACGCAGTGACACGGAGACACGCTCGCTCATTAGAGCTGCAGGTCAGGCCCCAAGACGGGGGGCCTCTTGGGCCCCGCAGACCCCCCGAGGCCACAGCTGGAGTGAAGAAGCTCATGCTGGGAACCATTAGTTACCCAACCATACGAGCCCGGACACACACACACACACCACACACACAACACACACACACACACACACACACACACACACACACACACACACACACATTTCATCTCCACGCTTTCAGCAGCCGCAGCAATTGCCAGGAAAATATTGGTGTTCTAAAACTCTGCAAACAGCGGATACACGATAACATTTTTACGTCATTATGTAGCGAATACGATGCAATTTACGGTTCTAAAAGTACAGAAGCCCTAAAAGGACATCTTTCTATACATTTCATTTTCTCAGTTTTCTCGTGATAACGACATATTTCCGTTTGTTTTCTCGAGATCACGATTTATTTGTGTCGTTATCTTGTTTTCTCGTGAAAACAGCTGATTTATCTCAATATCTCAGGAAACAGAGCTGGTTTTCTTGTTTTTGCTTGTTTTGTTTTTGCTTTGTTTTCCGTAGATAGATGTGTTTTTTGTGTGTTTTCGTGGCTTTAAAGCTAACGCTGCCACTCATCAATCATTGGGCGTAACCACGGTGACTTCCTCTATTTTAGAGAAAATCTTGTCCCAAACCTCTGACTGTGAACCTCCGGCTTTAAGGGACAAAACTGCACCAAATTCATTTCAGTAAACCCTCTGACAAGAACAGCAGGAGACACAACAGGTGCATGAAAGACTGCAGCTGCATGCAGGCGCATCAAACTGAGAACACGACGTACGAAACAAGAGTGTGAACATGAAGCGTTTCTGCCGTCAGAGAGGAAACGTCCCGGCCGAGTCTTTGCTGCATCTGTGAGCCGAGTCTAAATGTGGATATCGATCGTTTTATGCAACAGAATAAAAGTTGAGAGGCAGCAGAGAGTGGGAGGGAGCCGGAGAGGCTGAGACCCTTCAGCTGTGAAGCACATCACACACTCACACGCACGCACGCACGCACGCACGCACGCACGCACGCACGCACACACACACACACACACACACACACACACACACACACACACACACACACACACACACACGAAGAGGA
>NC_056481.1:1877992-1912746 GCF_008729295.1 Plectropomus leopardus
ATTATTCTTATCAAACAGCATGATGATCCCTCCTTTATATAAATATTGCAGTTGTTGTAGTGGTTTCCTCAGAAGGATGTGCAGCTGGTAGTTCCGGCTAAATTCAAGATCACAAAATTTTTATTGTCTCCCGAGGGGCAGAAGTGCATTAGCGCATACAATACATGAAATAAAAATAATACATTTAAAATCACATTGAATCATTTAAAAAAAAATGACGGCAGGAACAAATGAGTTCCTCAGTCTGTTAGTCCTGCGTTTTGTCTCACTAAATCTGCAACAATTCACCTTGACAGTTCCCTGCAGTCGGTTCTTGTTTTTGAGGAACAGTGATCCAAACCAACAAACAAAGGAAAAAGTGAGCACTGATTCGATAAAACGAGTAAAATGTTCTCATAAAAGTCCGGCCGACATTAAAACCACGAAGCTTAAGAATAAAAATACATGCGCTTATGAGCTTTTTTACAGACGGCATCAATGTGAGAGTCGAAGCTTGTCATCGATGACATCACTTTGGAGATAATGATGTAATGTCCATAAAAACGGTCAGGCGTCAGTCACAGATTTCAAGTCTCTGCTCTTTTGGACATTTCGAGGAATTTTTGCAATTTTTGCTTAGCTGGGACCTCTATCGGGGGCTGTGGGGGATCCTTAACTGGCACAGTTTTTGATAAACAAGCTCTATTTTAATGCTGGCAGCTTATGTGTAGGTAAGCAAATCCAGCAGCATTACTCTGGGGCCTTATTTATATAAAAACTCCACAGTCATGTGAATCACTTTATCTTTATTGTGAATTAGGAAATTTTTGGGGGACCACCTGGCACCCTATCAGGGGCCAGATTTGGCCCGCGGGCCATACGTAGACTATCACTGCACTAGCCTAATTTTGTTATCGTTGTACACCTAACCTGTAAGTACTTTCTGCGGGTCAGCCAAACGACAGCAAAAATAAAAATATATAATTACACTAAATTTAAAAAAATAAATAAAGACACGGTGGAGCTTCTTCAGATTTGTGTTAGTTTCTTTATTTTGGGAAGATTACTGATCATGAAATGTCACAATTCATCAAAGCCCATCATGGTATGAAACCCCTCCAGAATACCCACAATTCTCTCTGCTCATTACAGATTAGTATTGATTTGGTTTCTCATTTATCTTGTTTCCAGGTCAATCAGAGAACTCACAATAACTCTATACAAATAGTGTCCGGATATTTATTCTTTTCCCTGATATAAAAATAACTTCTAAGTGCTTCACACACTTTAATACTGTCTCTGCTTTGGCGTGTTCACGGCTCAGATGGCGGCGCGTGTCGTAAAATTCTCCAGAAACTCTTAAAGACGCAAATATTGTGTTGGACTGAACTGTTTTCTGCTACTTTTAACCCTTTGAAACCTCAGCAAACTGGCAGGATTTCTTTTAAAACATGGAAAGACGACAATGAGCAACTTCAGAAGAAATGTCCCAAGAATAGCACGAAAATTGTACAAAAAAAGCACAAGGAAATTACCTAAAAATTAGAAGAATAGTAAAAGAGACAGCCAAGAAAAAAATAGCAAAAATGAAAGAAAATGACCTGGAAAAAGTCCTTAAGAAAAAATTATTCTGTAACATAATTTTAGAGACACAATTATGCTAATTATATTATAGTTAAATTGATATTTTCTTTGCTTTAAAAAACATTAAATCTGCAAATGTCTTGCAGTTAGGACATTTCTTGTGAAGTTGGCAACTGTTTTTTTTCCATTTTTAAGAAAAATAATTAAATATTTAAATACTTTTGAAAGGCGTCTCAACAACACAAGGCAACTGATGTTGTTCCAGGTTTCAAAGGGTTAACTCTGCATTTGTAATTATCCTGAAAAAAGACAAAGTCCCGTTGTCCTAAGCAGAACACAACTCGTACTTACAGTCACCACAAAGGGTGCAGCTAAAACACGAGATCCAATATCGTCATTTTTGCTTTAACTTGTAATCAAAATAGAAAAAATATGCAGTTTTTTGCAGACTGTAAACAGAAGACGGTTTTCATGCAGAAACTAATTTAAATGTTGATTTTTATTGGCTCAGACTGTTTTTTTTTTCCCTGTCAAATCCACAATGTCTGATTTGTAATCAGCATAGAGATACACGAGCGTAGAAGCTTTTTCCTAATTTGGAGCTCTTATTTTAGTTGCTTTTACCCCAAACCATAATTTCGTGACCATCACCACCACAGTTAGTGCAGCTGTTGTAGGAAGAGAGAAATTTTGAACGATGAATGTGATCTGGAGTTTGATGGTCTTGTTTGGCGTGAGGTTTGATATCCATGGATGTGGAAGTTTTAGGATCGTAGCTGGCAGATTTTTTTCTAGTAGAAGTTGAGCAAACGACACACGATGTGAACATGAAAATACTGAAACATGGAAAAGAAACATCAACCAAAAGGTGGAAAACAACCCACACGGCAGTGAAGACCTGAAACCGATACGTGAAATGACCACGAGTCACTGACGTCACATCATGTGATGGCGGCAGAAAAGGTGACAAAATTCTGTGTCACCACCGCAGAAACGAAGGCAGTAAACTTTTAAAAAAGTGCCACTTTGTCGGTGCTTTAGGCCTAAAAGCATGATGCCAGAAAGCACCTTTTGTGAGCGAGAAACGCCACTGGATGAAGTCAGGCGAGAACGCAGCCAGAGAAAACCATTTGCAGCGTTATTATACGTCAGCTCCTGCTGTGGCAGCACGTTACACCGTTGGATGGCGTCAGGTTGAAATGCTTCCGGTAATCGTTAAATAAGGAGCACGGAGGTTTTTTTTCTGCACCTTGCCTTGTGCCTCTTTTGCCTAATCCTAATCCAGACTGTGTTAGCATGTGCGTTTGTTGACGTCCCGGCATTGGTTTTGTTGCCTAAATATAACCACGAGCAGCGTAATCCCACCGTGTGCTTTTGTTATATATCACCGTAGCTGCATCAGCAGACGCAGAAGGATACGTACAGCGTAATATGTGGACCCGGAGGTCCAGTGTATGGATGTATTAAGAAAGTCTGGATACAGCTACAGAGGCGGGGCCACATTCACTCCTGTGAGAGCTGCTCATTGGTGCATGAAGCAAATAAAGCTTTTTTTCAAGGTATAGAAAACTCGGATCTACTGGAGGCACGCGTACTAGAGGCTCACGGCGGCCGAGTGTGCCCGAGCGGGTAACTTCCGCCAGTGGAGCAAGTGACTTCCGGTTTAACGCTTCGTTAGCTTGAATGGCGGTCTAAAAAATGTAATCTTGTGTCTGTGAATCGAGTTGGTAACAGAGGGGGCGGGACTTAGGATTGGTCAAATAGTTTCTGTGGTGGCAACACATCGTTTTAACACATTACGGGCAATCACCAATACATAATGCCAAAGAGTTCGTGGTCATTTTACGCATTTCCTGTTCTGAGGTTTACCTTCTGGCGTTTTTTAAAAGTATGCTTGCAGAACAGCGGTATCACAGCTCGTAATAAAGCTTTCAGCAGCTGACTGAGACAAACGCTTTAGTCTTTTAAAGCACCTCAAATATGACGATGAAAAACATTTCCTCAAAGTATCGCTCTCACGTTACTGATGAGGGAGAAAACGCTCATGACACGAGATTCAGTGGGGTTCCTTTCAGATGTACCCAAACAAAAAAACTACACATTCAGTTTGTAGAACTACAAAGTCCAGAATGCCTCAGTGAGTAAAAACAGGGTTTCGATGTTCAAAACTCTGTCCGAATTTCTGCTGTATCTTCAAACAAGACACAGACTGCCAAAAAACACGGGAATGGTTCAAAAGTGGACAACAGTGCAAAACTACATTTGCAAATGAGAGGCATTCAAAAGAACTACAAATCCCAGTTAGCTTAGAGATAATAACGCAAGGTTAAAAAAACATCTACTTTTTGTAATTATTTTTTGTTATATTGTAAACATACTACTAAAAACATGCAAACAGACTAAAACATAAAAAAAAAAAAAACTGATGAAAACTTTAATTCAAACTTACAGCCAATCACAGGCCGTCTGCCAACTATTCAATCACAAAATAATCACAGATATGTACGTATAATTCAGAGACGGATAAAATGAAGAAAGAAACAAGGTGTGACAGGTGAGGAATTTGTTTCAGGGCGACTGACGAGTCCGAAACGTTTTCTAGCAGCGTATTTTAAACGAGTCTTTTATGAGACCAAAGTCGACAACGGTTTGTCTTTCTGTAGAAACTGCAGCGTCAAGGCGCATCCACGGTCCGTGCACGTGGCAGGATTTTTTTTTTTTGGAATAAGAAAACCATAATACGGAAACAAGCTGTTTTCCTTACTTACACTGAGACACTGCAAAACAAAAGAAAATTCCTTTCCAATTTTTGTTTGATAATAAAAATCCGAAAACTAAAAAAACAGCTTAAATAACTGTTTCTACTGTGCTTATAAACGAAAATCTGTCATTAAACTAAGTGTCATAAATCCATATTTTTTTGTTGTGACCCAGAAGTTGTTGCAAGTGGTGTATCGCTCATAGATATTAAAGACGTAGATACCTCATTGGCTGCTGCTTTGAGGTCGCTGCGATGCTTCTCAACGGGGAGGTCGAGATCCGCGAGTAAACGAATCCACGTGTACCGAGAGATGCTAATTTCACTACAAAATCGACTCTAACTCCCTTAATACTGAATCGATTTTCATGAAATTTGATTTGTTCAAAACATCAGAAAGTGAACATGAACACTATCATTACAGTTACTGTAATCTAAGTACACGTGTATTTGTTTACTTGCGGATCTTGACGGTCCGTGTGACTTTTGGTCATCAAAAACGGGTATAAAAATAAAAAAATTAGTGCTGCTCTGTATTTGACCACATCCGGTCACAGAAAATGTAAAAACTCATTTCTGCCTCTCGGCGATTTGTTTTTTTTATATACTAAATAGAGAATTAAAATTTAACCACTTTTTAAATTTGGCTTATTCCTTTTTGATCATAAATAAAGAAAAACACCTTATATTTTAATTTTGCTATTTAAAAAAAAATCTAATAGCCATTGTTTTTGTATTTTTCAATACTCATTTTTGAATGAAAATCCAGTGACCAAAGGTTACACGGACCCTCGACCTCCCCAAGATGGCGTTTGTGCAGACGCATCACGGCAAGCTCAGAGCAGCGGCCAATGAGGTATCCACGCGCGTAACATCAATGAGCCGTACACTGCCTACGGCAACTTCAGGGAACAAAAAAATAGTCGCAGAAGATTTCCGCACTCGTATTTTAGTTCTCGATTTCCGTTTATAAGAACATCAGAGAAAATCAGATTTATCATTTTTTCATTTTCCAATTTTTATTGTTACAATAAAACTCAGAAAACGGATTGTTTTCTGTTATTTGTCTTCCGATGTCTAAATGGGTGTAAAGAAGCAGCTCCTTCACCGATTTTGTTGTTTTTAATTTCAAAATGAAAAGGCGTCACCCGCCAAGTACATGAACCATCCGCACTATTCTGCTTTTTCTAGAAATAACTCGAGCTCAGGGGAGCGGCGCCACTCTGTTCAAACCGAACAGACACGGATTTTAAAAGGCAGTTTGACCAAAAAAAAGTAGTTTGGTGTGAATGCGTCTTTAGCTGCAGGTGTTTTTTTTCCCTCCTTAGAAACCACTCCTCTAGAAAACGCCGTATCCGTCAGTGTGGCGCGTCGCCACAGCGAAGGCGGGGTATCCCTCGTAGGTGGTGTAGGCGGTCAAGTCTTGACCCAGAGACACAGCCTGCTTCAGCTGAGAGGCGACCGCAGACGACGCCGGGCTCGCCAGAGTGTAACCTGGAGAGACACGAGGCAAAACTCACAACCCGAGCGAGTCTTTGACTTCAGAATCGGCTGTTATGTTTATGTGTGTTAAATTTGTTAGTCAGTCAACATGTTTCCATGCAAAATAATCCGGCCTTAATCCAGTCCCTCCAGCTAATAAAAAATTAATATTCCACTAATACTCCTGTTTACATGCAGCCGTGCACTCTCCGATTAATGTGCCCCAACATCAAGCCAAAGTGTAGGAGGGTGAAATTAACCCTTTAACACCTGAGCAAACTGGCCTGATTTCTTTAGAAAAAAGGCAAGAAATTACAAAAAAAAGTTTTGAGAAAATTACCTCAAAATAAGCAACAAGAACAAGAAAAGAAAAAAAAGAGCTGAACAAAAATTCTGTAAAATTATATTACAAAAAAATAATAATTTCTGTAATAATATCATTGTAATTACTTTTTTCTAGATGTTTTTCAAGGAAAGAAATATGCTTGTCAAAGGTGTCTGTGAGCAGCACAAAGAAAACTGGTCATTAACTGCATTAATTCCCCAGACCTGTATTTTTCCATCCGGCCACCAGATGTCCCCAGACTGTCTTCCTCGCTCCATATCCTCACCTGTTTTCCATTTGCGATCACCTGGGCTTCCCTCCCCACTCACGCTGCTGTTCCCATCACCTCATCAGCCGCTGCAGTAAACCTGCCAGTGTCACCAGCTGAGCGACAATCTGCTCACGTTTCTTTGTGTTTCCTCTGCTGATTATTCCTGTCTGCTCGTCCTCTCATCTGCCCGTAAGCCTGTTTTTAACTCAAGTATATTTTTTGATTTCCCCTGCCTTTGTGTCAGTGTTTAGGCCCCTTCCTGTCTGGTGCTGCCTCACTCAGCTGTAACTCACGACCTCTTGTGTTTGCGTTCACGTCTGTGTGATGTCATCAATGCATCACACACGAACCAACATGCACGTTTGGGGTAGAGACGCTGCCCAAAAGAAAAGCCCAAACTTTTGCCTCAAAAGGAGAAAGACACCTACTTTTAACACTTTGAAACCTGGAGAGACATCACTTTTCTTGTGCTGCTTCCAGATGCTTTTGACAAATATTTACACCTTTGAAGCTCGAGAGCATCGGTTTCATTTCTTTAAAAATAATTTTAAAAAAAGATTAAAAGGAAATGAGCAACTTGGTACTGCAGAAACTAATAAATTCATTTCAATAAATAACAAATTCTAAATAAGAAAATGAAAAATGTCTGGTTAAAAACAGGACAAAGCCAGGGGAAAACTGCATTTATAATAATCATAATTACATATTTAAAATTACTCATTTTTAAGCACCTTTTCCAGGTAATTTTTCTTTATTTTTTTCCTCATCCTTTTGTTTGTTTTCTCTTTTATTTATTTCTTCTGTTCCTTCTTTTATTTTTTGTTCTTCCTTTCTTTCATTCTGTTTGTTTTTATCTAAATTTCAGGTAATTTTCTACTTTCTACTTTTTCTACTTTTTACCAATGCTAAGCTAATTTTGGGTCATTTCTTCTGTCGTTGCTCATTTCCAACTTGATCAGGTTTCAGAGGGTTAAACATGATGAAAGACTAAATTATCAACAGTTTTTTGGATCTGCACAAGTATCACAATGCCGGCCTTCTGAAGAAGCTGGCTGACGGTATTATTAGAGGAAGGTTGTGTCCAACATCAGCAGGAAAACTTGTCATAATGCAAAGAAGCGAAACGGCTCAAGCAGCTTCAGCGGTTTCACTCAGCATTTAAAACCTTCAGTCTGGAGCTTTAAACCTTTTCTGAATGCGCTCTGTGTGAGTCCTCTTTAGTTCTGGTCTTCCTGCATGCAGTGTGAGCCTCAGCTGTCAGTCTGTTAGTGGTTTTATTGAATGAAGAGTTAGTTGGTTTTGGGTACGGACCTTCACATACCTGGGAAGGCTACTGAGGCCACGGCGGCGGCAGTAGCACAGCCGGCGTCGGCGGCGCCCTCTGTCTGCAGGCCGAGCGTCTGCAGGGTGTGTTCGGCTGCGTGCACTTTAGCTTCCTCTACGGCCGCACACAGCTTAGCAGGGGTGAAGGGATGGCTGCAGAGAGAGGAAGAATGATTTCGTGTTTGTAGAGTTTATATTAGACTGAACTGTGTTCTACTGCACTGCTCAGCCGCGCTTCAACCTGACACCGTCCAGAGGCGTATCATGCAGACGCAACAGGCTCCCAACCAATACTGCCCGTCTGCATATCATGTTGTTGCTGCAGGTGCCATTCAGCGGTGTGTCATACAGCCACGAAAGGTGACTTTTGTCGTTGTGATCTTACGACTCTGCAGTGAGAGGCTGCGTCTGCATTAGAGCCATGCTTAGACGGGAACGGCTTAGTGATAACGGAAAAGTCTGACCTTTGTGTTTTTTAAAAAATCTAGAAGAATTGTGAGGCCAAAATGCATGTTTGAGTCTTCCAGTTATAAGCAACTGGACTTTCTTGAGTTTCTTTAAGACATTTCACCTCTAATCCAACAGGCTTCAGAAGAAAAGAAATGGGCTTTCTGTCCACAGTTTTTGGACTAATGGGACTTTGGCATGGCACCACTCACAGATGGAAAATTAGTAGAAAGTGCAGAAACAGAAGTGGTAGTGATGTCAAAAGTCGTAGTTAATAATCAGTCACTCCAGGGAGCAGCTTTTGTCAAAAATTGCATATTGCAGTGTTTTATTTTTTTAAATGAAACTACGAGAGCTTGTACTTGTAGTATCAGCAATAGCAGCAGAACCAGAATATAGAAGTATAGTCACAGAAGAAGTAGTAGTACTCTTACACGTTGGGGTACTGTGTAGCCAGAGCTGGTATGGTGATCTTGTAGAGAAACAGTTGTCTCTGGTCAGGACCAATGGCAGAGTGGAGCTGGTAGACGGGTTGACCCCAGTTATTCTTCTGACACAACTCCTCCAAAACCTGACACACAGACAGAAATAATCAGTTAATGCAGTATTCAGTTAACTGCATGAAGTACTCTTTATTATTTCAGTATCGTCTTTATTGCATTTGCAGAGTTTTGCCATGTGGCCATTGTCATTATTGCAGAAATGCTGTCCGTCCACAGGAGGGTGCTGCTGGCCTCATAATTGTTTATTTGAAGCAGTAATTGAGTTGCACTGTGTTCTGTTTTCTTACCCTAAATAACTCCAGATTATTTTCTTTATTAACTGGAATTTTTTGATTTAATTTAACCTGTTTATTTAATTAAGCATCTAAAACTTGTACTGCATTTATTTCTTTTGACTATTGTTGAAATACACACACACACACACACACACACACACACACACACTTCAAGTCACTGAAGTTATTTGTAAAGAGCTCTCCATGCCCTGCTTTCTTGTCCTCAGAGGAGCTGTTAAAACAGCATCTCAGAGATCCCATATCGATACGATACGATACGTCTGTCCTGGTCATCGAACGCTGGACTGTGCTCCAAAATCTCAAGTGCTTTGCTGAGTACAGTGTTATCACTGATGGAAAACGTGGACAAAACGACTTCAATAAAACTGTAGTTTAGTTTAGCTGCTATAATCCTTCAAAGGTGTCCTGGTTTTCAGGTGTGCTCTGTTACCTGTGTGGCAGGTTTGATGGCGGCGGCCTTCAGGCTCATGGCGGCAGGGTTCATGGGGGTCAGCTCCATGCCCGGCAGCAGGTCGTACAGCTTCTCCTCCGCCTGTTTGTCTGCCTTCAGACCATAGGAGGCACCGCTGGCAGCGGCGGCGGCTCCACCCACAGCTCCCACCCCGGCGGCGTAGGCCAGGTACCCCCGTCCGCCCAGCCCCCGCACCCCCGCAGCCCCTACAGGTACAGTCATGTAAATTTCTACAGGAGACCGAAAAGGCAGTGAAATCAATCAAATCACCGGAAATCAACCGGGAAGAAGAATCACACAGTCAGACAATTATTCAGTCAGAGTCAGCAGGTACAGTGGTAGCCATGGTAACGGTACTCCACCTTAAATCCACCGAATGTTACAGGACCATCCGTCTTTAATTCACTGATGATTTTTTCTCTACATGATTCATTTTCCATTTAAATTTTCTGCACCATCCTCACACCATTCTCACCCTGATTTAATGTTTCATCAACGATAAAGTTTCACTTTTGATTCATTCATGATTCCTGCTCAGCTGCAATATTCAGACACTCACATAGATAAAAGGTGTGATTTTGATTTGAAACAGACCTGACTGTTAAAAGGGCTCTTGATTAATTCAGACAGAAGCAGAACGATCAGTTCACTGATCTGTGATCGTGTCGAAAACGTCCAGCTGCCCAGCAACAACACTCTGATTTCAGCTGTGTCGCTTTGCTTTTTATTTCAACTAAAAATGTGATATATGTCGAACACAACCTGCGAGATGAGCTCAGACTCACACAGAAGCAAAAAGTATTTTTCTTTCTTTCTTGTTTTTTAACCCTTTGAGACCTGGACTGATATGACTTCTGCTTTCAGAACCCTTCAAACCCGAACAAATGAGCTTGCTTTCTTTTGAAAACACAGGAAAAAAAGCAATAAGCAACCTGGAAAGAAGTGTTCCCCAAATTGCAACAAATTAATAGATTTGGAAAATTATTTTTGAGAAAACTGGGGAAAAATGTCCATAAAGATGTTTATATAATATAAAAATATATTTATAATAGTTTTAATTGTATTACATTTTGTGTGCAGAGCAGTATGAGTCTGAGTATTTAAAACTGCACCAAAAAGTAATAGTATAATAATTAATGTTGCTGCTAATCATTGACATATCCTAGACTGTGATCATAAAAAAACTACTTTCAGTGTAGTATATTGAAAATCTTTTTTTTTTCCTTTTTTTTTTTTAAAAAAAAAAATCTAAAAATACAGTGGTATTACACCAAAAACCTGGCATTTGAAGGGATAAAATTCTGAAGATTAATGAATATTTGATATTTATGATTTGGACTGATGCTGGAAAAAAAAAAACAAAAAAAAACAATGAAATTAGAAAATAATGTGAATGTATACATTTTTGAAAGCTTGATTTTTGGGTCCCTGAAACTGGGTATTTTAAGCCAACACGATGTGATGTTTTCCTAACCAAAACCAAGTGTTTTTGTGACTGAATCTAACCACACGATAACCACAATTACGTCTATAATAACATGAAAATGTGATCTGTGGTTTTCAGAAATGTGTAATGCCAGCATTAATTCTGGTGACGAGGTTGTGAGACGTGTTGACTAACTGGCATTTTAAACTGCGGTAATTCTCCTTTTCTGAAACCCTGGAAGCAATAATCCTGTTCCGTCTGTAAATATGAGCTCACCTCGTAACGTTTTTATGAAGTAGAAAAATCACATTAATGTTTTTTCTGTTTTAGATGTGGGAAAACGTTCGTCCGTCCTCACCTCTGACAGACGGCGTCCTGATCAGACCTCGACCTCCGACGTGAGCTTTTGTAGCCGCTGGGAAACGGAACTGACCTGGGATGGCAGCGTAGGCCTGGGGGGCGTAAAAAACCGGCGGACCGAGGTACGCCGCCGAGGGGTCGTAAACCTGGAGGAGGAAGAAGTAAGAAACTTTTCAGAGAACTTTTTAGAAATATTTAAATCATTTCTAAAAGGTAAACTTTAAAGATTTGGGACAATACCCATAAAAACAAGTCTATAAAAAAGGGTTGTTAGAAGTGATTGAAAAGAAGTCACTGATATTCCTGAGAGAGACAGATTGCTGCTGAGTTTCTCAAATCATGTTTTTGGCGCTTTGAGCAGCACAAGCCGAGCGCCATCTAGTTGAGTTTTATTTGAGAGAAGGTCGATGAATCTCAGCTCATGTTTCCTTCACGTGAACAAACACTGCTGCTGTAGTTTTGGGGATGAGGACCTCCTTCTACAGGCCTGACATGAACCTGGTGTTGGAGGTCATGATGCATTCAGGGTCTTACCTGTCCCAGAGTGTAGGCAGCGTAGTCGGTCTGCAGCAGGGATCCTCCCCGTCCTCCGGTCCCTCTGGTATAACGGACGTAACTGTCCTTGTCCACCGGCTTGGCCAGAGTCACCTCGATGGGTGAGCCATCCACTACCTAAGGGGTGGAGAGGAAAAAAACTCAAAAATATATGTTTGTACATGCCGTCAGTAGTGGAAGAAGTATTTGTGAACTCTTGCTGACCTTTCCGTTGAGAGCTTTCATGGCGTTGATGGCGTCTTCTCTCTGACTGAAATGGACGAAGGCGTAGTCTCTGATCTTCTTTACTCGCTCCACTGCGCCTGTAACACATTAAACTCTTTTGTAATTTAATCATAAAAAGTAATTTCTGTTCCATCCACTGACACTTCAGCCTAACCTCTAAAGAGAACGCTGCCCCTTATAAAATTTGACTTTTTACAATATTTACTTTTTATATTGCACTTTTGTGTAAATTATTTTGCAACTCTCAGCATTTCCTCATAAATACTTTGAATTAGAGATAATGTAAATCTGCATGTGCTAAAAAAAGCTTGAGAAAATCAAAAAACACAATCAAAAGATTTACAAACTCACTAAATATAACGAATATAATTGAAAAATAATAAGGGTCCCAGCATGGATCTGTGTGGTACACCGCACAAACTGTATCTGTAACTCAAAATTCACTATCACATATCAGTCTCTCCCATTAACTTGAAGGTTTTTTACTTTACACCCCAAAGTCATTAAATTTCTAAAGAAACATTATGTTGAAATTATTGTCTCTGCTGTATTTAAAGACACTCTCACAAGTATTTTAGTCCTTGAATCCTGAGCAAATTTCCTTCATTTCTTTCAAAAACATAGGAAGAAGGATGCAAGCAACTTAGCATAAAATGCTGCAAAGTGCAAAAAATTTGATTTTGGAAATTAATATGTGTATATATATTTTAAGGAAGGCAAAATGTCCATATAACTGTGTAATATTGATAATTATTTAAAATTATTTTATAGAATTATGATGTTCAAGCATCTTTTTTCAGGTCATTTCTCTTTTTAAATTGATCTGTGTTTGTGGGTTTTTTTGGGGGGGGGGGGGGTATTTAATGTACTTTTTACTAATTTCTTGATTATTTCTGGGTCGTTTGAAGTTGCTCATCACGCTCTCTCCAAGTTTTTGAAATAAATCAAGACAATTTTCCCAGGTTTCATAGAGTTAAAACAAAGTAATATTAAATTATCAGCTCGTTGCATTCAAGGACACTCCGACATCTGAGCTTTGAGAGCTGACTGCTGCCTTGTGTTGTGTTTTAGTACCTGGTCTGATGCTGTTGAACTCCTTCTCGATGGTCTCCTCGGTGGTCTGCAGCATCAGGTTCCTGACGTACAGTATTTTGACCGTCGCCATGGTATCCTCGTCCACCTCCACCTCAGGCTCAGCCCAGTCCACGGCGATGGCGTGACCCCACAGCTGGATACGACCTGAACAAGGCGGCAGGTAGGTTTCAGTTTATTGTTATTTTCACTGATGTGATAGTGCGGTTGTTGTTGACTTCAAGTTACACTGTGAATAATAAGAAATGTGAGTGATTAACACAAATACGCCACTACAAACCAAAGTTTATATATGTACTCTGTGTGTGTGCGTGTGTGTATTTAGGTACATGCACATACACCCATACTGTCTCTTCTGTTGTGTGCACGTTATTGTATGTAACCTCGATACTGTATCTTTGTTTCTTTTTCTTTTTCTTTACTAAAAACCTAATTATGGACAGAATTTGGAAACTAGCAGCAGCTATAATCTCTTCATGTGAAACATCAGTTTGTGACAGGCTGAAGTTGTATTATATAAATATATATAAATCAAAAAATGCAGCAAACATAGTAACACATGCTGGCTTCTGCATCGCTCCCAGAATAATGTAACAACTGGCACAGTTCAGACAATTTCATCACTTCACTGTGATTCAGCCTTTAAAACCATGATAAAAAAACACTTATATTACAATATTCAAAATCCAAGACAATATCTCGTCTCATGTATCAAGCTCGATAAATATCAATGTATTGCCTTGCCCTGATGTTACGTAAATCATCTCACTGTGTGAAAACCATAAATCTGCGTCTCTATCTTATCACTGAAGCTTCAAGGAGAAACAGCACTTCTTTATCAGAGTTTAACAAGTCATTTGTCCGTGAAATGTTTCCTAAAGTAAAAACGTGTCACCATAGTTTAAAGCTTTAGGTGACAAACGCACTGAAACCAGCAGAAACACAGAGGTTTGAATGTGGTTATATCTGATAGCTGTGATCACTCCCATCATACTGAGTTTATCTCGTCATCCCGCCCATCAGAGCTCCTCTCCCATTGGACGCTGACCCAGTGACACAATCCCTGACTGGATGGTGATATCGCACTCAGGCAGACTTTGACATTTTTTATGGTGTTGTGTTTACTTTTACAAGGTGTTTGACATTTAAAGGGGTCATGTTGGTGCTTTTGCAGCCCTAAAATAACTTTGTTTGCAAAATCATCTCCGCTGCAGCAACACATGATACGACCAGATTAACTGATTACCAGATTACGACTTCTCTGAAAGATAATTACAGAAAGTTATGATGTGAAAATTTGGTTATGTAGTTGATAACTGGAAGGCTTAAAAAATGGTCTTGTTGATGAGTTCAAGGACGCGTCAATATTTGAGATTTATTTGAAATCTTTTTGTTATTAAATTTAGTCCAGAGTGAGATGTGTCAACAAGTGTTAGATGGATTGTGGTGAAGTGTGGTTCATAATTTATGTTTCCTTCCGGATGAATTCATTAACTTGTATTGATCCTCTGACTTTTCATCAGGTCAACATTTTTATGGGTCTTATACTTTGGTTTATGACCAAATACTTGCAGAGCTAATGACATGAATATCTCAAACAAAATCAAAGACGAGGGACAACAGACACTGGGAACGTGTTTGACTAAACGTCCAGTATGCCTCAGAGAGCCGCGAGCATGACTGTAGACTCTCAGGCTGGTTAAGAAGCGACCACTTCAGCGTCATCCTTTTCTGAACGTTCCTGTGAGGTTATTGTTTGTAATTTAGGTTTGATTTCTAACAACAAAGCCTGTCAGTGCAAAGATTTTTTTGGTAGACTTGCATCAGTTCTTGAATCATGCTTGAACTCAACTCTATAATTCAGTTACTTATATTTGACTTCAAAATAAATAAAGTTGGGTATTCAGGATTTGGTGTCTACCTGGCAGCAGTTTGCGGCGGGCCATGGCGGCCGCTCGGTGGCTCTCGTACTCCACGAAGGCGAAGCCTCTGTTCTTGGATTTGTCGGCGGCGCTCGGGTACACGATGACGTCCACGACCCCGTCCGTGACCTTCCTCATCTCGGACAAGATCTCTTCGCGCTTCTTGGTTTTTGGAATCCCGCCCACAAACAGACGGCAGTTGTCGACGCTGGCACAAACTCCGAGGAGGCGGCCGTTTCTGCAGGAGGGAAGAAAGAACGTGTGGTCAGTCGACGGCTCGTATGAACGAGGTCAACCAGAGCGCTCAGGTCGTCAGACTGGTTGTTTTTATGTGGTTGTGGGATTTTTTTGGGCGGTCCTAAACGTATCCGCCGGCTTCTTGTGTCTTTGTCATTTGCCTTTTTAGTTGCTCAGTTGTTGCTTGATGATTGCTAAAATATTTAGGTTGCTAAGGTGTGATAGTCGGTTGCTAAGGTGTTTCTTAATGATGGTGAGGATGTTGTGGGTACGTTTGGTTGCAGCACCGCTGATGCATCTTGTGTATATTGTATCCCGAATATTGTGTGTAGAAAAGAGACAAACCCTAACCTGATCTCGTAGTTGTTGAGCTGCTTCATGGCGGCTTTGGCCTCCTGTTTGGTGCTGAAGGTGACGAAGGCGTAACCTCTGTTGTTCCCGTTAAAGTCCATCATCATCCTCACCTCGTAGATCTTACCGAACTGGAGACAGGAAGAAAGAAACGCAAAAAGAACGTGAGAACAAAATGCTAACTTGTGTAAACGACATATCGTAGAAACGATCATCACCTTCTCACACAGTGGAACCAGTTCGTCTTCAAACAGGTCTCTCGGTAGTTTCCCCACAAAGATCTCGCTGCCTCTCTCCGGCGGCGGACCGTCCCATCCAGGTGGTGGGCCGCCGTATCGCCGCTGGCCATTCTCCTGAAACACCAGCCCCCCAAAATAATAGTAAATATAGTACGAAAAAACAATATTAAAATATTAAATATTATATTAAAATATTCACCAACAGCATTTCCTGGACACTCTAATGTCTCACAATCAAGGTTCATGCTGTGAAATCAGTAATTTGTTCGTAGTTAACTAAACCAACATCTGCTCACACAAATTTCATTTATTCAGCACTTTTCTAGGATTTTAGAATGTTTCTTAGAGTTTAAGACATCGAATTTTTGGAAATTTCTAAGACTTTAAGATGTTTTTAGGATTTTAGGACATTTTAAGGATATGATGACGTCTTTAGAATGTCAAGACATTTCTGGGACATGTTTAGGATTCTAGGACATTTCTAGGATTTTAGGACATTAGGGTCTTAGCTGGGCCCTGTCAGGGGTCAGGGGGTGTGAGGGATCCTTCACCAGCCCCTTTTTTTTCTTATCAGCAAGCTCTATTTTGATGCTGTTTTCTGCACTCTGGCAGCTTATGGATACTAAAGTACAAAAACAATTCCCAGTTTTAATCACTTTATTTTGTGAATTAGAAAATTGCCGGAGGGCCACCTGGCACTCTGTCGGGGCCAGATTTGTCCTGTTGGCCCTAAGTCGAGTATAACTGCGCTATACTACTATGAGAATGTAACATATCTGTGGTTTCAAGGAATGTCCAATGCTAACATTTTTTTCTGGCGATCGGGTTGGTGTTTGAAGACAGGCAAACATGCTGTTTGTTTGTATTGCAGAAAGGACCAGTCTTAATGTAGTATAAACCTCCTCTCGGTCTTGTTTATTATGAATATGACTTTTTAAGATCAGTTTTGTACCTGCTGCAGTTGGTATCCTGTGCGTTGCATTAGCGCCCGCAGCGCCGCCTCCTTCTGCGTCCCCGCCAGCCCGTCCCCGCTTGCTTTCTGATTGGATTCCATTGGGTGTGATTGACAGCGATACGTAAATCAGTGAAATTAGGGGTGCTCACTGGAAAAAAGACAAAAAAAAAGAAAAAAGGTGTTATTTTTGTGTCCTACAAAGCTGTAAATCAAACTTTCTGAACTTTTGGTCCCTTAATATGCAGACAAGTTAAGCAGAGCTCTAAAAGTTATACTCTGACGTGAAGCAGAAAGAGGTGGTGTGAACGTGGACTCTGTCCCTCTTGATGATACACTGATGATTTTGAAGTAGTTCTGAATTTGGGGGTCACATAAACAGCATATTCTGTTTGGATATGAGGGATTAGGCCTTATTCTTGATATAGTTTCCTCAGATTAGGACCTTTGGGATATGTAAGTGTTATGTTAGCACCTCCAGCCGTTTGACTTTTTCATATTTTGATGTGTTAAACAACATTTTAGGACACGTTAATCAGAGTATGCAGGGCTGCATGTAAACAGCAATATTAATGCAATGTTCATTTTCATTAACCATGTAAACAGCTTAGTAGGAATTTTGTTTTTGGGGTGTATGGCCAAAAAAAAAGGCAGTCAGTAATGTCTCTACTCTACAAAAACGTCCTGACTGCTTGATTACATCTTTCTGCTCTCGGTAACGAAGTAAAAACGTTATTTCCGTCTGTGGTGTCCACACTGTGACTGCATGTCCTCACAGAGCTGAACTCTGTTTTCTGCTCTGAACTACAGATACGAGTCGTGTTTTGAAGTGAGCAGCAGAGAGGTCAAGGTCTCTTCAGTAATCATTGACAGAGACTCTGGACAGACCGCAGCCTGACTGTCCGTCTCACTGTCTCTCTGAGTGGAAACATACAAGCGTTCATCAGGGAATTATGGGGATTTATTAAACACATGCACACATTTTAGAACTTTTAAATACATGTCATTGAGACCTTCAGTGACATAAAACTTCCCTTTTCTGAAACACTCAACCTGAAACCCTAAAAAAGATTCAGCCAAAAAACGAGTGAAGTGAGGACCAGACTACATATTCTCACTTTCCAAAAATGTCCTGCTTTTGTAAAAATGTCCTCACTTAGCAAAAAAAGTTTCCAATTTGTAAGATTGTGCACACTTTCCAAAACATGTCCTTACTTTCCAGAAAATATTCTCACTTTCCAAAAATGTCCTCCTTTTAGTACGAATGTTTTCACTTTCTAAAAATGTTCCCAAGTTGTATAAATCTCCTTATTTCTCAAACAGCCTAACTTTGCAAAAAAAAAAGTCACTTGCTAAAGATGTCACCACATTTTTCACTTTATAAAATTGCCCCCACTTTACAAAAAAAAAATCCTTGATTTACACAAATGTTCTCACTTTTAAAATTGTTCACATAAATTGTTTCTGGAAACATCCATATTTGTAAAAATGTCTTCTATTTCTAAAAAAAATTCTCAATTTAAAAAGATACAAATAAAGAAAATCCTCTTTTTTAAAAAAATATCATCACTTTTCGGAAAACAATTCACCACTTTACAAAATTTGTAAAAAATGTCCTCAGCTTCTAAAAAGTCCTACATTTCTAAAAATGTTACCACTTTCTGGAAAATGTCCTCCCTTTTTAAAATGTTCCCACATTTGGAAAAATGTCCTCACTTTCCACAAAATTAGCATCCTCACTTGGCATGTCCTTCTACAAATGTCATCAGTTTAACAAAATTTCTAATTTCAAAAAGTTCAGAAATTATTCAGGATTTGTAATTAGTTCTCCTAATTTAATACATTTTACATTTATGTCTTTTTTCTGAGGAGGAAACAGCTGATCAGCAGATTTCTATAAGTAAGCCTCATAAAAAAGCATCAGAGAGCCACACTGTTGTTCCTCCATTAAACATGAAAACACACACTCGACCCCACACACACTGTCCAGCTAACACATATACACACCAAATTAATCCGCCGCTGAAAATAGTCCCAAACAAATGCACTATTTCCTCCTGTTTGTTTGATGAAAACTATTATCCTTAATATTGTGGGTTAAAATAAAAGATAAAAAAAACAGCTGGATGCAACACACACACACACACACACACACACACACACACACACACACACACACACACACACACACACTCAAACACACACAGACACACTCAAACACACAAACCTGGACAAAGCAAAAGACAACAAAAACCCGACTAAATGGCTCCTTAAAGCGAACCCTTTGACCCTTAAAGAAAGGTTGATATAATCAGTGTAATGATAAACAGACGCTGCTGCATCTTCACTGCTTACATTAGCATGGACACACACACACACACACACACACACACACACACACACACACACACAGATGAACACTTTCTTTCTTTCTGTTTCATTTCAAAGAGAAACTCGGCAGTGAAAATTAGAGACGAGCCCTTCACATCAGAGAGAGAGGTCAAAGGTCATGATGAGATGATGATGATGATGATGATGATGATGATGATAGTAGTAGTGATGATAAAAGAGCAAACACACACCCTCTCTTTGCTCGCTGTAAAATCTCCAAGAAGTTTAATCATCAAAATGAAGTAGTAAAAGTGAAAGTACACATTATTCATATATATATATATATATATATATATATATATATATATATATATCTATATATATATATATATATATATCTATCTGTCCTATCTATCTATCTATCCATATATCCATCTGTCCATCCATCTTTTTTGTGAAAAGTACCACTATGTCAGAATTGTACTTGAGTAAATGTAATTTGCACAGCCAATATTAATTCATTACAAATGTAGATTATTTTTTGTGCAACAGAAAAAATAGAAATACTACCAGTAGCCTTTGAAACCTAAGAAAATTGATTTTATTTAAAGAAAAAGGGGGAAAAAAGCAGAAACGTGAGAAGAGAGCAATGAACAACTGATTAAAAAATTACCCAGAAAATACGAAGAAATTGGTCAAGAAGTTAAAAGGAAATTACTAAAAAAAGAAAAAAGAACAGCCAAGGGGGAAGCTAAATTGAATGGTGAAGAATGGTGATGCCTGGCGTACAGGTACATGTGATGAGTCGGTGGTATGGGCGCAATTAATAACCAATGAAGGTGTTTTGTTGGAAAACCAGGAGCGAGACAGTTTGTAAAACTGCTGGAGCGGACTGTTGGACATGTCTGCGCCGGAGCGGGCTCCATCTTAAACAAACTTGATAATAGGCCAACCTCTCCTGAAGCGATGCGTCCTGCCTCCTGGTGTTGGCCCCGGGCCCCCAAAACATTACATCCCCCTGGTAATAATAATGAAACATTATGCGTCCTGCTGTTTAAATAATTCATCCAAAGTCTGATTAAAGCTGAATTAAAAAGTAACACAAAGTCGTCTGAGAAAGGCTGTCTGGCCCCGGGCCCCCAAAAATTACAGTCACTTTTCGGATGAGACACGGAGCATGTTTCTAAATAATTTCAAAGATTTGAAATAACACAAACTGTGAGAGGCACTTTTCTCATGAGCATTTTCAAAGAAAAAACTGTGAGAGGCATCTGAGCACAAAAAAAGTGATGTCACTACAGGTTAGAAAAAAGTGATTAAAATGTTTTAATTTTAATTTTAAATTTTATTTATTTATTTAAAATTAGATTTTAATGACAGAGGAGAGACGGTTTAAAGGTGAACAGGTTCAGGTGACCTGAGAGTCTGCTGCACCAATCAATACTGCTGACAGAGGGGCGTTTACTCTCTCACACACACGCACACACACACACACACACACTAAACAATACATTATTTTTAAGCCGCAAAACAGAAAAAAATGGTCAGTCTGAGTTGAGAGCGACTCTTAAAGCTGGGATGTGGATGTTTTTTATATCATGATGTGGATTAATGGTGCTTCTTTCCTGATTGTAAAGGTTGCGTTACAGTAAAGTGATGTACTATTCTCAACTTATCACACATTTCTGCTTGTTTTTAATACTTGCCTTCACCCCCGTACTCTACATTACTAAATGATTATTGATCAAAAACGTTAATATAATGTTAATGTTACTTTTTTTCAGTAACAGTTAATCCTACAATATTATCACATCAAAAATGATTTTTTTTAACAATTTAACACTCATCAAAGTAAAACTGAAACCTCAATTATTTCTTAACATGTAAACGCATTTTTCTGATAACTGAATAATATTATGAATTGGACTTTTTTTTTTAACAAAGTAATCCATTACTTTAAACTAAGAAAGTATCTAAGTGTTACTCATAGTACCCCTGAGTACTCTTTATTGCTCTTTGTTACTTTTATTTTAACCCTTTAATACTCATTAAAGTAAACTACAAATAAGGTGAAATTAAATTATTTTTTAGAATTTAAGCACATTTTGGTTTTGAATTGAGTATTGTTACTTGTAATCCAGTAGTACATTACTTTTACATTTTAAAAAAGCAAGTACTTTTATCAGTATCCCTGAGTACTCTGAAAAAAGTATAACAGCCATGCATCACTTGATTTTACTATAATTAAACTACTTTATCTAATTATTATTAAGGTAAATAAATGAATAAACAATCTTACATGTGTGTAAGTATAAATATACACTTAAAATAAAGTATTTTTTTAAATGTTGTAATACATTTTTTTAAAATATTCTTGTTTCTTTTACTACAACAGTGTTATATATATATTTAATTATTTTCATAATGTGTTAATAGTGCAATAAAGTACTTGTTATTATTATCTTTAAGGTATTAATATTAGTTCATTTACACACTTTAATCTCTCTCCGTTACAACACGTTAATGCTGCTCGGCCTGTTTGTTCAGTTAGCCGTGTTAGCTTCTCTGACGGCTACTGCCCATTAGACACCAGCGAAGAAGAGTGGCCGAACGACACTTAGTTTACACGCTCTCTCTCTCTGTTTTAAAATTTAAAAAATATAAAAAAACTTTGTTTCTTTTTGACGAAAAACAGAAAAACTCACCTGAGCAATTTCAGAGATCACCTCCCTCCGATCAGAGCCGTGTCATTCTGAGGGCCGAGTGTGTGTCACTGTGTGTGTGTGTTCACGTGTCATCAGCGACCTCACCGTGTGTGTGTGTGTGTGTGTGTGTGTGTGTGTGTGTGTGTGTGTGTGTGTGTGCGCGCGCGCCGTGTGTGCGTGTGTGATCACATCATATCAAAACTCCAAAGGTTCACTGTCTTGGTGTTAGCTTTACGAGCCGGCCGACATTAATGTTTAACCTGCTGCTATCTGTGGGGGACACACATACACACACACACACACACACACACACACACACACACACACACACACACACACACACACACATGCAAATACACATGCATGACACACACATCCAGCAGGACTGTGTGTGTTTGTTGCAGGAGGCCTTTGACCGACAGTCACTATCTGGACCAGAGTGCTCTGCAAAGGTCTCTTCACCTCCTAACACACACACACACACACACACACACACACACACACACACACACACACACGGAGGACATGGCAGCTGTTACTCTCTAAAATGTGTCACTTTCTTCAGTTGTTAAATAAAGCTTAAATACAACATTTAAAGCTCCTCTAACACATTTGTTCTGTTAACACTGATTTAAAAGCTCCGTTTGTTGGCGGGAAAATCGAACCGTTTTGCCGCCTTACGGTTCTGTATAAAAGGCACAATGGAGGGGGGGGGGGCAAACTCGTCTCTCCTAAAGCGACATCGGAGGTAGTAACAGCGCCGAAACGAGGCCTGTGTAAATAGGACAGCCTGCAGGACAAGATAATAGACGGGACGGATGTGCTGTTTTGGTGGCGTGTTTTGGTGGCGTGTTTTGGTGGCGTGTTTTGGTGGCGTGTTGTGATGCGTGTGACCCGCCACGAGAGATTTAAAAAGCAGCTGTTAGCAGCGAACTCAAAGAGTTTCACTGTACTAAAAACTCCCAAAAATCAGGAGAACTCTGTTGCAAAGTAGAATGCAAAAATACACAATTATAACACAGGACATGCTAAATGTTCACGCTAACCCATACAAATATACTGACACATGTACACAGATGCAGTACATTTATTTTATTATTTTTGTATTTATTTTATGTTCTCTGCTTTATCATGTAGACATTCTTATTGTGCTTTATGTCTGTGTCTGCTTGATCTTATTTCTTAATATTGTAGGATTCTTTCTTTGCTTTTTATTTAGATTCTCTAATACGCCTTCAGAGGTTTTCTGTATCTCACCTGCACAATCTGCGTCTTTTTGTTATTTTGCTGTTTTGTTTTTTTTTGCTGCACGTTCATCAGCCGTGTTATAAACAACAACCAGAGTTCATACCCAGCTAGCAAATTTTGGTCCTAAAAATGTTGTGATAACGGTATAATGCAACCACTGAATGTTTTAATAATGTTTTCAGAGGCAAGTTTTCTTTATGTTCCCAGAACGTTCTTCTTAAAGTTCAGGGAACGTTCTCTATAATCATCAAGACATGTTATTTTTTTATCATTAATATATCACATTAGATTACAGTTTAATTAAAAAATAAGTTTTGTAATCTCAGGCCTCAGTAACATTTTCTGAATGTTGCTTTTAAAATGTTCTTCCTTTGTTTTCATGTAACATTGTGGGAACGTTTTATAAAAATATGTCATCTCGCAACATCACTGAAACATCCACGTTTAAGACAATTTGCTGTCATGACAGACAGTGAAGCTTTCTGAGTCTGAACCCGAGACTGATTTGAGTAAACAAACATCTGTTGTTGGTGTCATGAGGCCGAGCGGCCTGCAGGTCATCCAGCAGCTGAGGAAACACACAGACGCACAGAGAGCGATTTATTCTGCGTTTACGTCAGTAAATATTAACTGATGCTGACTGGAAAATTCCTGCACTTTATAAAAAATGTACAGAGCTGTGTGTGTGTGTGTGTGTGTGTGTGTGTGTGTGTGTGTGTTGGCAGTCAAACAGCGAGGTCCTTGATTCGATCAAAGCAGGAGGGACGGCCACACACACACTCACACACACTCACACACTCACACACTGTGTGAAATAGAGATTCATATTTTACAGTTTACAGTCATTAAGGAACTGAAGGACTTCACATGTAATTCTGACAAATTCACATTAAAGCTGTGAACTCTAGTGAGCTCGTGTTTGGCGTCAGTAAACACACTCAAAGTCGTCTCTTCCACCGCTGCATCGCCTCACTCCTGTACGTCTGTCGTATTCACGACACAGTTTCAAACAGAGTCAGTCCACACAGGCCGCTGTGTTAACCCGTAAATACTGTTGCATCTCTTTGTGATTGTATCATATATGTTTCTTCTTCTGTAGTCATTTTGCATCTCTTTGTGGTAGTTTTGCATCTCTTTGTAGTTGATTTTGTCTTTTTGTGGTAATTTTGCATCACTCTTGAGTCTTGTGGCAATTGTTTCGCATATATTTGAACTCTGAAGTTCTTGTGTCTGTAGTTGTAGTTGTAGTTGTTTTGCTTTTTAGGTGTTTACATTTCATTTGCTTCTCTCTGTAGTCGTTTTGCATTTTTTTTTAGGTGTTTTACATTTCTTTGTAGTTGTTTTGCATCTCTTTTTAGTCATTTTGCATCTCTTTCTAGACGTTTTGCATTGCTTTGTAGTTGTTTTGCGTCACTTTGTAGTTGTTTAGATCTCTTTCTAGTCATTTTGTGTCCCATTTTAGGTGTTTTGCATTTCTTTGTAGTCATTTTGCCTGCACTTGTAGTTATTTGCATCTCTTTGCAGTCATCTTGCATCTCTTTTTTGGTGTTTTCCACTTCTTTGTACTTGTTTGCATGTCTTTGTAGTCATTTTACTTGTCTTTCTGGTTGTTTTGCATCCCTTTGTAGTTGTTTTGTATTTCTTTGTGGTCATGGTGGAACTCTATTAAGTCCTTTCACATCTCTTCGTAGTTCTGTGTGTGCGTCTTTGTAGTTATTTTGCAGCTTTTTGTAGTTCCTTCGCATCTCTTTGTAGTTGATTTTGTGTCTTTGTAGTCATTTTGTGTACAGCCTTTTAGGTGTTTTGCATTTCTTTGCAGTTTTGCATCTTTTTTTTTAATTTGTTGCATTTCTATGTTGTAACTTTTGTGTGTGTTGTCATTTTGCGTTTCTTGTGCATCTCAGTCATTTGCATCTTTTTGTTCTCATTTTGCATCTCTGTATTCGTTTAGTGTCTCTGAGGTGATTTTTGTATGTGTTTTTTGGTCTTTTTGTATCCGTCACTGTCTGCCCCCTCCCCTCTCTCCTCTCTCTCTCTGTCTGAACTCTGAATCAGTGAATCAGTGATGAGAAATCAGAAATCAAACCGACTGAACTGGTCGATAACCGGCTTTTACGCTGAAAGTTTGTCTCTTCGGGACAAATCTGGACCTGATTTACACCTTTATTGTCATTTCTTTTTATATTTCTGGAAAAACTTTAATTTCAGTTCCTGTTTCTGTTTTTCTTCAGCTCCATCCCGTCTGTCTCTGTCCCGACACTCACCGGAGCACCGGAGCAGCGGAGCAGCGGAGCAGCGGAGGATGAGCGGGCTGGAGGCGGACCTGTCCCGGCTGCTGCGGCTGAAGGACGAGCGGATCGTGCAGATGGAGCGGAGGCTACGGGAGAAGGAGGAGGAGGCGCTGGAGCTGCGGAGGAGGCTGCACAAGTGTCAGTCGGTGCTGCGGAGCCGCGGGGTCTGCGGGCCGGACTGCTGGCCGGACAGCAGGCGCACCCGGCGGGCAGCGGGGGTGTCCGCGGAGCCGGTGGAGGAGACGGAGCTGCGGAGTTTCTCCAAGTCCCACAGGTAAGGAGACACACCTGAGACCCACTCACCGACTGTTCACTGAAGAGTTTTATTTAGTTTTTAGTCACTTATATATCCGCTTATTTTTTCTGATCTGTCCTCACTCCAAATAGTTAAGACCCTTTGAAACTTGCGCATAATGGCTTGACTTCTTTCCAAAACGTAAAAAAGACAATGAGCAACTTAGCAAGAAATGACCCACAAATTTTAAGAAACTAGTAAAAAGTGACAATGAAGTACCTTAAAATTAGTTTTAAAAAGAGAGGAGGATTATTCGGAAATTATTCAAAAATTACATTTATACTTTAATAACTCTGTTTAAATTTATGTTACAGAAAAAATATAATAAAGTATATTAAAAGAGTACTTTTTTCATTTTCATCATTTTTAGGTCATTTTTTTTTAAAGTTTTTGACTTTTTTATTATTATTTTCAGTTATTTTTTGGGGTTAGGGTTTGGGTTATTTGCTTATTTCTGGGCCATGTCTTATGAAGGTGCTTGTCGACTTCTCGCGATGTATTTGAAAACATCGAACCAATTCGTGCAGGTTAGTTAGTGTTACAGTATCCTAAATGTACATTAAGTATACATCCTTTCTACAAGCGCCAGGACAGAAATGCACTATTTAATGAGGCGTCTTTATTTAAAACAACGTAGCCGCAAAGAGAATAATGATAATCCCCCCCCCCCCCCCCCCCCGAAAAACAAAAGTTACAGGCTAAAAATAAAGTCCCTGCGTTAGTTTGCAAGAGTGTGTGTGTGTGTGTGTGTGTGTGTGTGTGTGTGTGTGTGTGTGTGTGTGTTGCAGTTTGTTGTACTGATGGTGGTGAGCCAGCAGGGGGCGCCACAGGGCAGCAGCAGCGCGTACTGATGTCCTCTGATAGATTTATTGACTCTGCTCCTCATGATGAAGATAAAAAGTTTGCAGTTTTTGAAAAGAACTGACTGTTTTAAAGCTGACTTTGCACTATTTTGGCAGTTGAGTGTAGATGGATTGTTAACAAAGCTGTGGGTGGGGTCCCTCTGAGGAGACAGAGGGTAAATATGGAGGAGATAGAAATCAAACTGGGAAAGAGATTTTGCTTCTGTGTACTAAATGTTCACTTTTTTAGGCTTCTTGTTGTCATTTTGCATCTTTATGTCGATGCAGAGATGTTTTACATCTCGTGGTGGTTGTTTTTGTCTCTTTGTTGTCGTTGTCTCTCTTTTGTGTCTCTAGTCTGGTGCTAGTCAGGTAGTCACGTCGGAGCTCTTTGTGGTCATTTTGCATCATTTCTTGGTTATTTTGCATCTCTTTGTTGTGTTTTGCATCTCCAGTTATTTTTGTGTCGTTTGTAATTGTTTTGCATCCCTCTGAAGCTGTTCTGTCTCTTAATAATCATTTTGCTTCTCTTGTCTCTCATTCATCCTGCATGTTTTTCTAGTTTTTTTTGCATGTTGTTGTAGTATTTTTGCATCTCTGTAGTTGCTTTGACTCTCTGTAGTTGTTTTACATCTCGTCAAAGTCATTTTGCGTCTTTTCTCGGCTGTTTCACGTCTCTAAGTTGTTTTTTGTGTCTCTTTGTGGTCATTTTGTGTGACTTTGTGGTTATTTTGCATCTCTTTTGTGCCTCTTTCTGGATGTTTTGGATTTCTTTGTTGTTGTCTTTGGATCTCTTTGTTGTCTTTTGAATCTCTGTGGTAGTTTTGCATCTTTGTAGTATTTCTTTGTAGCTGTGTTGCAGCTCTTTGTGGTCATTATGCATTATTTAGTGTTTTTTTTGGCATCTCTGTGGTTCTTTTGCTTGTCTTTGTTTTGTGTTTCTCTGCATGTCTTTGTAGTTACTCTGTGTCTCTTTATAATCATTTTGCATCTCTTTGTAGTCATTTTGCTTGTTTTTGTAGTCAATTTGCATATTTTTGTAGTTGCATTGGCTATCTTTCTAGTTTTTTGCGTCTTTTTGTAGCAATTTGCATCACTGTAGTTATTTTTGCATCTTTTTGTAGCTGTTTTGCATCTCTTTTTAATGGTTTTGTTCCTCTTTTAATAAGTCTGCCTCTTTTGTCTCTCTGTTGTCATTTTGTATGTTTTTGTAGCCTTGTTATTCATCTCATCGTTGTTGTTTTTCGTCTCCGTAGTTGTTTCACCTTTTTTGTGGTTGTTTTGCATTTATTTTGTTGTTGTTAAGAATCTCTGTGTCGTCGTTTTCATCTCCTTTCAGTCTTTGTTGTTTTGTCTTAGTGTTACAAAGACGTCTTTGTACAAACAACAATTCCTACTCACACTGTGTAGTCACTGATCTCTTAACTGTTGATGGACCAATCGAATTAGGAAGCAATCGTTGCATCATGGTGTTCGCACCTTCAGATTCATAAATGTTTAAAAGGCAAAGAACACGCTGAAACAGGTTCAAGACAGAAAAAGTTTGTGGTTGTTGTGTTGTTAAATAATAAATGCTGATGCTCTGATGGGTTTTATGGAAATCTCACTCGCACAGAGGGAGAATGAACGAGGCCTCGCACCCTCAGGGTGTGCTGGTATTGCAGAATGTTTTGGTAATATGACCAACAATAAAGTGAAAGAAGAACCTGAAGGTGGCTTTAACCTGATCTTGAGGTCATGTGTCCGAAATTTAATACCTTCATTACGTAAGGTAATGCTATGCTTGGGGCATATGCTGCAGATTCTCTGAATAAGCATCACAAACTAACACGGAAACCAGACGTTATTCCAGCATGAATGCAAAATATAGACAAAAAACATTAATATGCTGCTTTTATCTGGATGTGAAAATGCTGTAGTCCTTGTCCTCTGAATACTGGAATACATCGTTTAAAGGGGACCTGCGCTCTGCCGTATTTTATGTCTTAGAGTGTCACAATGTTGGATGTTCATATTGAACGTGAAAAAATTTATGACAAACGTAATTTCTGTGAGCCAAATCCTCAGTCTTCAGACCTTTCTTAATACTCTGCTTCAAACTTTTTCATTTTTTTCTGCTCTGGCTACTGAATGATGCCATAGTGTGCATTTGCATTCAGATCCTCCAGAAAGTTGAGTTTGTTTTAATTTTAAGTTGTTTTAACCCTTTCAAACCTGGATCAACATGACATGACAACATCAAAGGCAATGAGAAACTTTGCAAGAAGTGTTCCTCAAATTGCAGGAAAATAGTTGATTTAGATTTTTTTTTTAAGCCAGGGAAAGATGTTAAAAAAATATATTTATTATTCTTTTATTACATATATACTCTGCAGAGTAATAAAATCAAATCCAAAATGGCTCATTAAAAAAAGTTCTGGTTCCTTGTATAATGAATTTAATGAACTTTAACCAAAAAAAAGATTAATAATGAGGAGCAGCATCTAAAGACTGACTGATAGACTATGATAGTAAAATAAAAATAAAATAAAATGAAAATAATGGCTCATCATATATTTGTATGGTTCCTTGTTCAACAGATTTGTGTTCATGAACTTAAAAAAAGACAACAAACACACACACACACACACACACACACACACACGATTTTAATGATGAAGAGCAGAATCTATACACTGATCGATAGGCTGTGAGGAAGAGGAGGAGGAGGAGGCGGAGGAGGAGGAGTTGAGGCAGACCAACTTTTGGCGCACCGGCAGAGTGTCGCTCCTCTCCGCTTCACTCCTCGTTAAATCTCCTGCTGCTCCGCGTTAAACTAATTAAACTAATGAAGGTGATTAAACCGGAGCAGATCTGCAGCTCCACATCCTCTCTGCGCTCCGCATCATCTCATGCACCTCCACCGGATTTCTGCACGTTTCACCGCCGTTTGTTTCCTCCGCCGGCGGATTCAGTTTCCAGCCTGAAACTCACACGTGAGGCGGATTTCATTTCCGCTCGCTTCAACATCGGAATATTTTCTTTTTTTTCTCCCTCCTCCGACTCGAGCATCAACCCGGGAAAAGTGATGTGAAATGTTAATTTGATCCGGATTCCTGCAGCTCTTTTCTGTTGTTTTGATGTTTGAGTCCATCAAACCACTTTTCGTCCTCACTTCGCTGCGGATTTTTTTCAGACACGTTTTCTACTTTTCCTCCACCACCTGACTGAGCTGCAGGCTGAATCAAACCACAGGATGTTTTTAGGTTTTATTCCGGATTTAAAATGTTTCACAGCTTCTTTTTTTGTCTTTGAATCACCTGTTTTTTTTTTTTTTACTTTAACCCTCTTCAAGGAATAAATCCAAACCACAGATGTATTTCTTCTGCCTGGATACATTTTGAAGAATTTTAATCGGGAATATAATACATTTTTCTGTTTTACTGTCCCCGACCTGATTTTCCTGGAACCTGTGGATGTGTATTTTTATCTCCCTGGACTCACTTTCAACTTTGTTTTACTCACTTTGCTTTCAAATTGCTTCAGACAGAATCACATTTTCCCTCGAGACTGGAGGCAAACCTGCTGCGTCTGGTAATATTTCCTGGAGGGGAGGAAATCCTGGAGGTGGTGAACGGTCCCACGTCGTCTTCAGTTTTCACTTCATCGCCTTTGTTTCAAATCAGAATTTAATTTAGAGGAAGGAGGGAGGAACCCCGAGGACCAGTTATTAACTCTAGTTTTCAGACTTTTTGAAGTTTTTATTCTTTTGTCATTGAGAATCATCCCGGAAAATGAGCAGATACGTTTAATTCAGAGGAACCATGGGTATCTGGAGGAACCCAGAGGAGTTAAAGGACTAAAGTATGAGGCATCCTGGGAAACCTTTGGATCCTGAAGGCAACTCTGGATATTGCTTAAATCTAAAGCAACCTCAGCACCCCTCTCTGAGAAGCTCTAATGGGATCCGCGTTAAATCTGGGGACTGCTGAGAATCTGAAGGAACTGAAGAGGAGACCAAAAGAGACCCCAGAGGAACCCTGATTACCTTCAAGACACAAGAGGTTTTAAGTATCCTAATAAATCTTGAAGACTCTGGGAAACTGCAAACATTCCTGTAGATCCTAAAAGAACCGGGAAAATCTCTGTTGAGAAGCTCTAAAGGGGTTCATTTTAAATTTGGGGATTGCTGAGAACCTGGAGGAACCCAAGAGACCCCAGAAGAACCCTACTGTCCAAATGTGGGAACTTTAGAAAATCTTGAAAAGCGTTGAAGTTTCTTAAGGAACATTGAAGGCTCTTGGAAGCTCAGAAGATTCCTGCAGATCCAAAAAGAGCCTTGAAAACCTCTTTTGAGAAGCTCTAAAGAGATCTGCGGGGAATCTTGGGACTGCCGACAATGTGGAGGATCCTAAGACGAGACTAAAAAGAAACCCCAGACTCTTAAGAGGTACTCTGAGGACCCTGATGTAAGTTTTGGAAAATCTGGAGATGCTCTAAAGTCTCTTTAGTAATCCCAGAGGAACCCTGACAACATTGAAAACTCTTTGTGAAGCTCCAGAGATTCCAGCAGATCCTAAAATAACCTTGAAAACCTCTTCTTAGAAGCTCTTAAGGGACCTATAGAAAATTGGAGTACTCTTGAGAGAAATCCAGGAGGCTCCAAAGGGACCCCAGAAGAACCTCAGTTACACCTAAGACTCTTAAGAGGTACTCCAAAAATCCAGAGGAAATATGGGAATTTCAGAATATTTGGAAAAGCACTGATGTATTTCAAGGAACCCCAGAAGAAGTCTGAAGACTCTGAGGTGGTCCAACGTTTAAGACCCCAAGCAAATTGCAGGGACCGCTGAAAATCTGGAGGAACCCAAGAGGAGACTCCAAAGAGACCCCAGAAGAACCGTCATTACCCTTGAGGATCATAAGAGGTACTCTGAGTAATTGAGGAAACTTGGGAATTTCAGAAAATCTGGAGAAGCTCTGAGGTATCTCAAGGAACCCCAGAGGAACCCTGAGGATTCCTGCTGATCCTAAGAGAACCTTGAAAACCCATCTGAAGAGCTCTAGAAGAAACCTTAAGATCTCCAAGGAATGGTGAAGTCTGCTGAGAATCTGAAGAACTCAAGGAAGTAACTCTGAGGGGCCCCGAGGAACCCCAGAATAATCTTCAAGACCCTTGAGACTTAAAAGAAACCTCAAAAGATGTTAGAGGCCATAAAGGAATTTTGAAGAGCTCCTCGAAGAATCTTGAAGGATTCTTGAGACCCCAAGAAAATCTTTAGGACTCCTGATAATTCCCTGTACCCTGAAGAACCACAGAAGAACTCTGATGTACCTGAAGACTCGTTAGGAATCTCTGAGAATTGCTATACACCTCCAAGGGACCGTAAGACTCACCTAAGGAATCCTAGATCGACCTACAAGAACCCGTAAAGCGTAGAGGGTGGTATTATGTTGCCAGTTAAGTTACCCAGAAGTAACTAAAGTACCTTTACAACTCCCAGAAATCACCAAGACTCTGATGATGGCAAGGGGCCACAAACAAATCTGAAGGAACCCAGGCCCTAGGGAAATCTGGTGACATCCCTTGAGGATTCACTGAGTTAAGGACTTTGAGGAACCCTAAAGGGACCCTCACAACCACAAGGAAATCTGGGGACGACAGAAGCACCCCGAACACTCTAGAGAAACCCTGAACTCCTCAGGGAACTCCCAGAGTAACAATGGGCACCCTACGGGACCTGCAGTACGCCCTGCAGGAGAAGATCGAGGAGCTGCGGCAGCGCGACACGCTGATCGACGAGCTGGAGCTGGAGTTAGATCAGAAAGACGAGCTGATCCAGCGGCTGCAGAACGAGCTAGACAAGTACCGGTCCGTGCTCCGGCCCGCCACCGCCCAGCAGGTCCAGGCCCAGCAGCAGAGCCTCGTCATGCAGCCGGACCAGCACCGCAGCAAGCGGCAGGCCATCTCGGCCGAGCCCACGGCCTGCGACATCACTGACCTCAGTCATGTCACCCTGCCCTTCTACCCCAAGAGCCCGCAGTAAGTCCGCATTCAAAACATATTGAGTTTTATACCTTATACGCAAATATAAATTATTAAGATATAAACTGTTCCACGGTCAGACAATAAAAACAACAAAAACAAAACAAAATCAGTCCAAATAAGACAAATTAAACCAGAAAACAACCACAAAAAACATACATCTTAATACACAGCCACAGAAAACCCACCCCAGCACGGCGAGCAAAAATTTATTTTACAAATTTTACAGATCTACAGTTTATCTTCATAAAGAGCTTATTTTCTCCCCTCCTACGCTTTCTCCAGGTGGTGAGCTAAACTAAAAGTTTCATACGTAAATAACTAAACTAATAACTAAATCAGTTTCTTTTTTATGTTAATTAACAAAAAATTGGGCAGTAGAAAACAAAATGATATACCAGCCAAACAATAACTACGACAAATCCTAAATTCATAAACCGTGAAGTTTCTACCGTCTTCTTTTGGGTTTTCTCATTTGTTGTTACTTTAGATACCTGAGTTTTGACTTTTGGGATGGCCGTTGGTTGTTATCTTCACAGTGTGTTCATGTGCAGCTTTTTTATAAATATGCAATTTTAACAATTCTAAATATATTTTTCCCCATCCATTTTCTTTTTCTTTTCCCTTGACATTTTCCTGAGCTTTTATCAAATATATAAACCTTTTGTTTGTAAAATCTGAATCTGCAGGTTAACCAACAACATCTCCTTCAGTTTAAACAGGTGCTGCACTAGTATTTAGAAACCTGGATGAGGTGTTTGCATGTTTCATACACCAGGACATCATATTTACATACGCTACAAATAACCAGAATACTTCAAAAATATGATCATAACCAGGATACGAGTGCACATACAAACGCTCTCACTTCTGGTGGGAAACGCAGACTTGATGTTGTAAATTGAAGCTAATGAAGGAACTCGTGTTTTGTCTGTAAAAGTCTCTCGAGGCGATCCTCTGTTCTCCCCGTGCGGCTGCTGGTCGTGTTTAGTGACGTGCGCCGGTTCTGGATGCCCACCAGGCTCCGCTTCCGGAAACCAGACTGTTCTCACGGAGATGTTTGAACTCCGCTGGAGCGAAAGTCTCATTAAAAGCTGGCAGATGAGCGGAGGCTGCCAGCAGAACTCCTGCGCGCCTCCAGGCAGATTAAAACTTTCAAACGTTAATGTTTCCCAGCTGAACAAAACGCTCCCATCAGTCCGCGCTGCACAGGTGGTGGAGAAGGGAATCATTTATATCCTCTGACAGCGAATATTTGCATGTTGAATATTGAGTTTCTCTCCTCTCACTGCCGGTAACTCTCCAGTGAGACCGATTTGGTTTTATTTGTCCAAGTTTTCAGATATTTGTCTCTGAGATTACCGCCTGACAGAAAAGGATTTATCACAATGTTAAAAGTCGGATACCTGAATTATATAAAACACCAGGTGCTCTTTTTGAAATTAACCGCTTTAGATGTTCAAAACAAGCAGCACATTAATTTAGACATAGATCCCACATTTGTATTCGTGTCACTTTTAATAACGTTTCAGAGTTTCCAGTGAAAGTTGAGGCACAGCTGGAGCAGCAGGTGGTTAAAGATTAATGATGCTTGAGCTTTTAAATTCCCCACTTTCTTAAATTTTCCACTTTTCTCAGTCATCTATGAAATCTGATGGACCTTTTAACTATTTTCTGACATTTTACAGAGCAGATGATCGATTGATGCTTTGGAAAATAATCATCAATTTGAATGATGATGACCGCGATCATTAATTGAGGCCCTGTGTTGAAGTCTGCTCTCTATTCTGTAAAAGTGGATGGAGGAAAATGTGCGATGTGCACTGAAGACGAAACCATGTGCTGGAGCCAGATGCATAAAACTCCGTAAATTTACACTGAAACTGTGCAGAAGTACATAGACAGAAATATGTGTATGCATATTTTTGTCAGATTTATAAACCCACTGCACATCTGCCTGAGTCTGTTTTATAAATCTCAAACACTAGGTGAGTTTTCATCAAAGATTTGCACAAAAGTTAAGCAATATAATACAGTCAATAATAATAATAATAATAATAATAATATATCCTCTTCTAGTTGCTCCTGCTGCATCCGGGAGCCAGTTCCTCCCGANTTGCACAAAAGTTAAGCAATATATCTCAGTCATCTATGAAATCTGATGGACCTTTTAACTATTTTCTGACATTTTACAGAGCAGATGATCGATTGATGCTTTGGAAAATAATCATCAATTTGA
>NC_056481.1:1917488-1944988 GCF_008729295.1 Plectropomus leopardus
CACACACACACACACACACACACACACACACACACACACACACACACACAGAGCTCCACGCAGGCAGCTGACAGGGTTTCATTTGCCATCCCACCACTTGTCGCTGTCAGTGTCCTGCAGCTTGCTGTGTGTGTGTGTGTGTGTGTGTGTGTGTGTGTGTGTGTGTGTGTGTGTGTGTGTGTTATTTTAAAACATAAATAAAGGTATTACAGTTGAGCGTGTGTGGGCTGTAATCACCCACCAGCTCTCCTGCTGTCTGCGGAAACGCTTCATAAGCAGTTTTAGAAGAGTTAATGATCAGCTGAGACTCAGCCGTCACAGATCCGCTGCGGAGAGAGGACTCTTACTTTGAAAATGAGGATGTCCCGCCTGTGGGACGCTGACAAACGTCAGAAATGTCACGAGCCTTCAGAGAGCAGCAAACATGACCTGAATGATGTCAAAGTTGTAACAGGGATGTTTCTTCTGATTGTGATGTTTCTGATTGTAGTAATCATGTTTGTCTTTATTCGACACGTTCTCATCTCAACTCGTCACGTGGCGCCGCTCCGTCAGCGACCTTCTGCGACTACTTATGATGTTTTCGGTTTCCTTGTGCGTCAGCTGTTTATGTTCCGGGATTCTGTCACGGTGATGCCAACAGATGCACATGGTGGGATGACGCTGCACGGTTCTTATGTTTATACAACAGCACGGACCATGACGATGGTTAGTTTTAGGCAAAACGGACACATGGTCGGGGCGCCTGGTGGCTCAGTGGACAGAGCGGCATCCCATGTACAGAGGCTGTGTCCTCGCCGCAGCAGCCGCAGGTTCGAATCCGGCCTCAGCCCTTTGCTGCACGTCATCCTCTCTCTCTCTCCCCCTTCCACGCTCACACTGTCCTGTTAAAGGCAATAAAAGCCAAAAATAATGATCTTCAAAAGATAAAAAGAGAGAGACACATGGTGACGTGTAGAAAATAATCACACATCCACACGGGAAGCAAACTCCGAACTCCTGCATGAAAATCGGCTGTTCGTGGGACCGGTCCACGTTACTTTTGGCAGCGTTACACCTGATGCAGCTCTTCAGCATCTCAGCATTTCATGCACACGCGACCAGCACATTGCATACGGATGCGCCTGGTGCCGTCCAGCAGCGCACAATAACAACGCCACCAGTTGTGTCTGATCCGGTGATGTTCTGGTTGGACACAGAAGGTGGTTTTTGGCCGTCAATATTGCTCAACTCCTAACTGTTACCTATGAGCATGCTCTTTTGTGCTGTGACGTAATGCCTCCAGTGATTTTCTCTTCTATTTTATTTAGGTGTATTTGGGTTTTTCTCTCGCTCAGAACAAAAGAACAGTTCAATAGAAACCAGTGTTCATTATTTCAAAGTCTTTCTCTGTTGCTGTTTGCCGTTTTCTGTCCTCCTCTTTATTCATTGTCTTTTTGCTTTTCTCTTTGAATCATTTTACATTCTTGTAATTTACTTTTTTATTTCTTTAATGCACTGCTTGTTATTTTTCCGTCTACTTTATCTTCTTTATGTTCATATTTTTTTCTCTCCAACCTATAAATTCATCCTCTTTTCTCCCCGATGACTTCTTCAGTCATTCCTCCATTTTTATGTTCCTCCCTAACCCGTCCTCCCTCCCCTGTGACTCATGCAGTAATAAAACGACGGTCTACTTCGTCTCCCCTCCTCCATCCGGTCACACTGCGTCTTCATTCAAGTTAGTTTCCTCCGGAGTCCAATTTACATGCAGATACTGAAGCCGGGCTGAAATATCTCTTCCTCTGATTCACCAAAATAAAACCCAGCTCTAATAGATCCTCTCGGCGCTCGTCTCATCGACGGGATGAAATAAAACAATCAATCTATTCTTAGGTGGACCTTTAGGTGTTTTCTCCCTCTTTACAACAGAGTTATCTTCTCCTCTCAGCAGCCGCAGACACAAGTGTCAGTGGCCTCGCCTCACATAATTTCCCTCAAAACTAATATTTCAACCGTGAATTTCATTTGGTCCAAACTGTCGCCCGAGTTTCAGAGTGAGCTGAGGTGAAGCTGCGCGGAGGATGTTGCATCAGAGTCTCAGTCTGTGAAGTTGTTTCAGTTTGCAGATGATTAAAATTTCTTACAATAATGAATCAAATCATGCCAAACTAAAAGAAGTAGTGATGTGCATCCGTAAAGCTAAACCGACCATTTAAGTTTAGTCACAAATGCTCCGAAATTTCTGCAAGTGGACAAAAGTCTCTTTTTCTTTTCTTTTTTGTGATGCTGGTTTTGAGCAGCGAAGTCGTCAGAAGAAAATATTTGCATCGTACGCATCTGCAAACCATGAACATGTTACATTTGCATCTTTTATATGCATCAGGTTGTTTCTTGAGTTCATGGTCAGGAGGCGGAGGGCATGGTGCATTGTGCGAGACTTTAGATGTGACACTCGATTTACGACCTGCCGGCCAAATCTGGCCCCTGATAGAGTGCCGGGTGCCCCCCCAAACATTTCCTAATTCACAATAAAAAATAAAGTGATTCACACTGAGAAATGTTGATGTGCTTTTAGTATATATAAGGTGTCAAAGTGCTTAAAACAGCATCAGTATAGAGCTTTTTTATCACCCCCCCCCCCCCCCCCCCAGAAGTCCTATCTAAGACCCAGATTTCCCAAAAATCCTACAATTGTCCTGAAATCTTGGAAACAACATGACAGTTTAAGAAACATCCTAAAATCTGAGATATGTCCTAGAATCCAAGAAACATGTTAAAGTACTGGAATTGTCCCAAAATCCTAAAACTGTCCTGAAATCTTGGAAACATCCTAAGATCCGAGAAACATGTACGGAGCAAAATCGGGCAAATTCAACCGTAAGACCGTCAATCTGAGGGTCTGGCATCAGAAAAAGTATTTTAATGATGTATTTCTCTTATTTCAGTTCTTTCTTGTTACGTGTTTTGTGTCTCAGCGTAGTGAGCGTGTGCGTCATGAGGTTTTGGTTTCGTGTGAACTCACCAAACCAGATTTCTGTCCTATAAAGTTTTGAATCTTGAAACTGTTTAGTTTTGCTGTGATTTTTAACAGATTAATATGTGAAATTCTGCCTTTCTGGTAAAATGGGAAGAGTTTCCAGGGTTAGTCGGAGCTCTGGACTTTATTTTGCTGAATCTGAGATAGTCAGGTGTGTCTGTTGGATGAGTACCTGTGTTTTCGCAGCTCTGTTAAAGTGTTTTGGGGTTAAATATCTCTTTTTCTGAGCATCTGAAGCTCACGCTGTGATCCGGCCGACAGCTGAGAGTTGATTTCTGGACGATTTGTTTTCCCCTCTTCATCTTTCCTCCTCTCTGTTTTCACTGCGTTTCAATTAAAAAGCGTTTTATTGACTCGGCAGGAAGGAAACCTCCTGCTCTGCTCTCCTCGCTCATACAGCTCGCCGTTTGATGGCGGAGGCTCAGCTGCCTTTCATTCGTCCACGTTTGAAGGAGGAAGGAGCTCCTCGTCTCTCCTCCGCTCCGAAACTAAAACGCGCTGCAGATATTTGAGTGTTTGTGCGGCACCAGCTGCTGAGAAAAAGTGTAATTATAAGACGTTAATTGAGAATCTGCATTAATTTACTCTGGAGAAGACAATAATCAAAGTCAATTTTGGATCTAAGGTGTGATTGTTTATCAGGATAAACACAGACAAAGCAAAGAGTCAAGGAAACTTTTAGAGGAAGCGGACACGTCATTTTACTTCTTATTTATTATTAATATTGCTATTTATGTATTTATTTATTTATCTGTGTTATCAGGATAAACTTGGACCAAAGAAAAGAGTGAAGGGTGAAAAGGAAGCAATGACGTCTTTTTACTATTTATTAATTGACTCATGTTCTAAAATGAGTTATCAGTGTTCGTAAACTGCCTGGCTGCTTTAGTTGTACGTTTGTTTGCTGCAGCTAAGCAAGAGCTACTGAGAAGAAAATAATCAAATATATATTTTTTTTACCGTCAATTGTTGATATGGTTTCCACGCTCTCCAACATTTCTGCTGCCGTGAAACGTCACATAAACGTCACGGCTCAGCACTTTTGGTATTATCAAAATTTCCCAATTTCCCACTCGAAATTAAGACTTTTGACCGTTCATGTGCTCGTAACTCCTAAATGTGGTAAATTTGATATTTCTGAGGAGCAGCGTAATGGTTCAGTTTGGATCCGTCCTGCACAGTCCTGGATCAAGCACTGTGAGTATGTGTGTGTGTGTGTGTGTGTGTGTGTGTGTGTGTGTGTGTGTGAGGTGCAGACAGGTGTTGGTTTCCGCTGTGGGCGGACTCTCTAACATTAAACTGATGAAGACAGACGAGGAAATGAGCAGAGAAAACATCAGTAAATGTTAAAGTTATGAATCAAACTGTCGTGGAGCAGAAGAGCCGACGGAAACACTCCAGTTCAGTTTGAGACCCGCGTCACCGCTGACCGATGCGTCACAGGAGGAGAGGACCGTGCAGGTCGTTAACTTCGCCGGGCGTTTTGTGCTGAACGCTCCTTTAAACGTGGACGGAGAGCAGCTGCAGTTCGTTTGGGGTTTCGTTTAAAAGTGATCTGACATTAATAAGTGATTCTGTGGTTCACCAGAGGGCTCAAACACCGAGTTCATCTCTGTGTCTGCTTTTATAAATGAAGCACATATGAAGTCTGATGGTATCACAACATGAGTGTGTGCGTGTGTGTGTGTGTGTGTGTGTGTGTGTGTGTGTGTGCAGATTGAATCATCTGTGTGTCTGTGAGAGAGACATGAAGTTATATTATTGTATTATTATAGTATTTAGGTGTACTGCACATATTGTGTATTTTTTTGTTTTATATCTTCAGAAAGCCGTTTGGGAATTTCTTCGACTCAACAGTGAACCGATTAGAATTCAGTTTATTTATTTGCACATAATTAAAATCTGCTTAAAATTCAGATGAATTAAAAACAAAAACAAAATATGATTCAGGAGAGGTCAAGCAGCCAGAGGCTTATACAAATATTTAGTATTTATTTTAAGTATTTAACCTTTTGAATGCTGAACTAATCTTTCTAAAACATGGACAAAACAAGGAAATGAGCAATTTGGTAAGAAATGTTCAACAATCAGTATATTTAGAAAATTATGTTTGGAAAAGCTAGATGAAAAAAGAAAGAAAGCTGAGGAAAATCGATATAATTTTAATTATGTATATAAAATATGTTTTTTTAGGCAGTTTTCCTTCCTTTTTTTTATTTTGTGCTTTTTTTTCTTCTTTTTTGTGTGCTGATTTTCAGGTAATTTTCTTGTACTTTGTTTTATAATTCCTTGCAAATGTTAGTGTGATTTTTTTTCTTTTGCTGCTCAGTGTCCTCCTCCATGTCTTTGAACAAAATCGAGCCTTTTTGCCTCAGTTTCATATTAAATCAAATAAAAAACAACAATGACGTTTTGACTGACGGACCTCTCCTCTCCTTGTCTCCTTGTCTCCTCGTCTCCTCGTCTCAGGTCGAAGGAGCTGATAAAGGACGCCATCTTGGACAACGACTTCATGAAGAACCTGGAGCTGTCTCAGATCCAGGAGATCGTGGACTGCATGTACCCGGTGGATTATGGGAAGGACGCCTGCATCATCAAAGAGGGCGACGTGGGCTCTCTGGTCTACGTGATGGAAGGTGAGGAGCACTCGTCACGTGAACGACATGTTTTGGACACGTGAGGTTTCCGCAAAGTTTGGAGGGGTTTGTCCTCATGGTGAAGTTTTATGAGTCCGTCTTGTCTTGATAATGTCTCCGTTGTGACCTGAATTTGTCTCCGTCTTGAGTGTTTTCTGTCTCAATTTTGGTTCTCACTTTTGGAGAATTCTTGTATTTTTAAATTTCTGCATGTTTTTTGTGTGTTTTATGAAAAATATCCTTTAATCCAAATCAGTTTTCTACTTCGTAAGACAACAAAATTAGACCCAAAGTTGACTTTATTGTTTGACTCAGACTTGTCCTTGCCATGGACACGTCTTAGTTTTTAATTTTGACCGGTCAAAGTGTGGATGGCTTTTTGCTTTAATTCAGAGTATTTCTTCATACTAAGACTTTGGTTTGTCTGAAGGGTTTTCCTTTTTTTGCCCTTGACTCTGGATTTCGACTTGGACTTGTCTTGATTGAGTCTTCACTTCTGATTTTTGGAGTTTTTGACTTGGTTTTATTTTGTTTTGGACCAAAAGTTGTCCTTTCCCCAGACTCGGTTTGTCTTCAGAAGGCGTTTTACTTCGACGTGTTTTGGTTGTTGAGGTTCCTGACCGTCTTGTCATGATCTTAAGGTTTTGTTTTTTTAATGTTTTTTTACTTTAACGGTTGTTTTTATGCCTCGGAGCTGACAACAGCTGTGGCTTTTCCTTTAAATTTGGCACAAACATCCACTTGGTGGTCACTGTCACTGTGAACTGAACACAGTTCTGTGGTCAGATACTCTAACTCTGACAAAGTTTCATCCAAATGTCCAACAGGATAAACTGATGAAGACTTGGAGTTTTGGGGTTTTTTAAACATCTGTCATGACGACTGTGATGATGACTCTGGGTTTCAGACTCGGACGTTTCTCAGTCCGGAGGGCTTTTAGTTGAAAGCCTGTACCAGCCTTAAACGTCTCTTAATCCTTTTGTCTAAAAGTTCGTCAGACTCATTTGGTGTTTTGATTAACTTGTGATCATGTTTGGCTAATTTCTTTTTCAACAAAATGTGGATCTAGTCAGAATAATCCTGTTTCAGTGAGTCTGGACTAATTTTTCTGACGGTTTTTGACTCTTATTGATTGTTGAATTGTGTTGAAGCTGCAGACGAGCGGCCGGTCTCAACCTTAAACGGCCGATTCTGTTTCGCAGCTGCAAATGAACATTTAAAAAAGTCCTGAATGAAACCTTCAACACAGAAAAAAACTGTTGTGTGAAGAAATCAAACATCAGAACAGAAGATGTGAAGGAAACTTCTTTTACATTAGATTTCTTTGGTTACGCTTTAATTTCTGGGTGTTTTCATTTTTTAGATTACCTTGAAACAAGGTCACATCCCACTGATGGTTTTTCAGCACATTAATCCTGTCGGTCTTCTTTAAAAAGCTTTTTGAAAATGGAGAAAAAAGGTTAGGTTGAGAAGTGAATTAATTTAGAAATGTTCAGCGTAACCGTGTCTTTCATAGAAACCAGACCATGCTCATTGATCGGCTGTTTTTCTCCATTTTCATCAGCAGCTGTTTTTATGGTCTCTAAAATACAATTGTGAATGTAAGCGACCTGGAAACCTTTTCTTTCAAATGAGAGGCTTTAAATATGTGCGGAGGCTCTGAGCTTTGTGACATTTTCAGCTGAATCTCAAAAGTGTACAAAGTTGCTGCAGAAGTTTTCCTGCAGCTCCGTCCGACCTTTAGGACGGAGCTCTCTCGGCTGCTGGTCGTCTTCCAGAAAAGAGTTGCGTAACGTGTCAGAGCGCCTGAAGGCTGCTGAACGCTCACCTGAACACAGACGCACTTCCTTCATCGTCTCCTCTGTGACTGAGCGGCCCCGCTTTGAGTTTACATCACATGCATGCCTCCATGGTGAACAAAAAAATCCCAAATCAGCCCAAATTCTCAATGAATACAAATCAAAGGGGTTCATGTATAAAAACAGCAAAACTATCTCAAAACATCTGTTTACAAACTCACACAGCTGGTGCAGTATAATGCAAGTCTCTTTATCTAATCAGTAATTCACAAGGGAACCGAAATCAAATCCTAGAAACGTCCTGAAATCTTAGAGACGTCCCAAAATCTTAGAAACGTCCCAGAATCCTAGAAATGTCATAAAACCATTGAGAACTCCTAAATCTTAGAAATGGACTAAAATCAGAGAAACATCCTAAAATCCTAGAAATGCTCTTAAATCCAAGAAAAGTTCTAAAGGCCTAAAAACGTTTTAAAACCCTAAAAACGCCCTAAATTCCTTGAAACGTCCTAAAATCCCATCAATGTTCTTAAATCCAAGGAAAGTGCTAAAATCCTAGAAATTTCCTAAAATCATGAAAATAAACTAAAATCCTAGAAATTTTCTCAAATCCTTGAAACATCCTAAAATCCAAGAAAAGTCCTAAAATCCAAGAAAAGTCCTAAAATCCTACAAACATCCTAAAATGCTCAAAATGTCCTAAAATCCTACAAACATCCTAAAATGCTCAAAATGTCCTAAAATCCTCGAAATGTCCTAAAATCCCAGTGACATGCATGGGGCTGCTGTGACTGGTCCCCAAGCTTATTTTCGGGGGATTACAGAGAGCATGCTTTTTATATTGTATTCCATTTCTGCCAATTTAACCCCCTAAATCCTTCACGCTGGAGCTTTAAATCCTCTCTCCTCATGACACTGTACACAAACAGTATTTGTAACGTTTAATAAATGACTCCCTCGATGTCTGACGATGCTCTGGGTGGATTTTGACTCTGCGGGTCAATAATCACATCATGGAGCAGTTTGTTGTTTTGCTGGAGGACGCTCGGTCAGGAGGCGGCGGGGATCGAACCGCTGACCCTGAAGCTCCTCTGGGCTGTATTTACTGTGAGCGCTTTGGTGATATTTATAGCTGTATTTGAGGTTAGTGTGTTACATAAGAAGCCTGTTTGGTAACGTGATCCTCCCACTTAAAACACAGGTTGGCGTGTTTGCAGTCGCAGGACGCTTTAAGTTGTGGATTTTCTTCCCATTACTGAGCTGCTGAGGAATCAGACGTGTTCAGATGGAAACTGAGAATAGAAAATCTGGAAGTGTTTTTGAGTTAAAAAGTATCAGAGGTCAACATGTATTTTTTGGTCTTTCTTTGATGTTTTTGTCTCCGAGTTTCTGGACTCGACAACAATCCTCCAGATGGCCCATCCTGCGTGTCGGTGGGTGGCAGCGGGTGGTGTGAACAAACTGATGACATTTATATCTAAGTAAAAGCTGCTGGGTGGATCACACTCACGCTGAATTCAAGAGTGAGTCCTCGCGGTCTGAGAAATACATTTTTTGTAGATTTTGTACCAGAGAAATGTGACCTACTTAACAAATCAATGTTCAAATGAGTGTTTTTGAATGGAGTCTGGTGTGGGCAGGCTGTTTTCAGACAGCTGACGATAGTGTGTGTGTGTGTGTGTGTGTGTGTGTGTGTGTGTGTGTGTGGCCTGATGATGTCGTAATGATGTCATCAGGCTACAAATGTCTAACACACAGTCTGTTACAAACTGGAGGCGCGGCAGGGAGGCTCTGGTGAAAGATCTGCTGCATTATGGGAAATGTAGGATGCAGATTTGGACTGTTCTGATTAAGATCTGTTTCTCACACAAACGAATACTCGGTTACTCAGTTACTCAGTTGGTGGAAGAAATATTTGGACTTTTAGGCGACTTTAGGCGAAGAAGTGTTTCGCAGCTGGAAAGATGGTCTTTTCCCAGATTTGGACTGTCTTTGTAGTAGAGAGACGTCGATACTCAGAAAAACAGAAGTGGAAAAGCCACAAATAGCAGAATGCACTTTGCCAAACCAGACCAATAAATGCTCTCCCTGGTGGGTGACATTTTAATGTATTTTTATGGTGTATCTTTTATGGTTTTGGTATATATTTATTTATTATCGCAACATGACCACTTTTTTATATATTGCTGGATTATAAGTACTGATGCATTAATGAATTCATCACTTTAAAGATGGGGTAGGCAGTTTTATTTTGCGTTATTGGACAAAAACCTTTCTTCAGGAGACTTTCACTGCGTTCACACTGCAAACCCTCATGGTCACACGGCTGTTAGGTCACATTTCAAAAAAATCTGATCTGTATTTGATTTAGAACCACATATAAAAGTGTCCCAAATCTGATTTCATGGGATTTGTGCTGTTCACACCGACATTAAACTACCACATCTGGGTCACAAAGGGGGGAAAACATCAAATGCCTACTCGGAAAAGCAAAACAAAAAAAAAGGAAGACGTACTTGTCAAAATAAGAGTCTAAAGAGATTCTGATGATAAACCAGATAAACGTGTTAATATCAGCAGAGTTTCAGAGGTGGAGAGCAAATGTTGCTGATAGTTTCTTCTAACTGAAGCCAAAGACTCACGACTGCAGCTACATGTTCATCTTTTTATTTTTAACTGTTCTGAAAATTTCGGCCAAAAATAAATTAGTTCAGAGCCCAAAAGTTGGCTCCCAACTGGAACCAATAAATAGCAGGTTTTCTTTGACCTGAAGTGAGGACTGTGACGACATCGTGAAGAGCGAAATATTAAATCACCTCCAGCTGCTCGTTTTCCATCTGATACACGTCTATGTGATTTGATTTCTGAACAGTAAACACTTGTTTACATCCCATAACTGTCAAAATGGGGTATCGAGATGATGAGTTAAGGGTCTCCTCCTCATCAAACAGCCGGCAGTGACGACAGCGAGGGTTAAAAATCAAGATGCAGATGTTTCAAAAGATTTTATTAACGCAAAAAAAAATTAAGAAGAGAAATAAAAAGACAAACAGATTTTAAACTGAGAACAACAGAGCAGATTAATGTTGTGATTATCTGATCGACGAGTGTGTGTGTGTGTGTGTGTGTGTGTGTGTGTGTGTGTGTGTGCGCGCAGATGGCGGATAAATATAACGACTTCTGTCACAGGAAGAGGAAGTGATTCCTAAAAACAGATCACGATGAAGATTTGATAGTGTGCGTGTGTGTGTGTGTGTGTGTGTGTGTGTGTGTGTGTGTGTGTTTTAGGGGGATTGTCGGAGGAAGAAACAGATGCAGCAGTTTTGTCTCATTATGTAACAGACAGAACACACACACACACACACACACACAAACACACACACACACACAGCTCTCTGGTGGATGCGGTTGGCATGGCAACCTGTTGGATGACCATATTTGGGATTTAAAATGTTTCACATGTTGTAAATTTGGATTTGGTTTATAAAGAAAGAAAGGAGGGAATTAAAAATAAAAGAGAAAGAAGGGAGGGAAGGAAGAAAGGAAGGACAAAGTGGATGTTAGACGACAAATGGACGGAGGACAGCAGGAGGGAAAGAAAAGTCACGCAGAAAATAAAGACGATGCAGAGAAAGAGAGAAAAATACAGAAGGACAAGGAGAAGAGTTTGGTTTGTGCGCGAATATTAAGGCAAACACCGGACCGGTTTACCGAATTTTACCAGTTTCGCTGATTGGCTCAGCAGCTTCTCCTCAGTGGAACATAATGGTATTGTGAAAACGCGTGTCTGTCACGTAGCATCAAAAAACCATCAGAGCTCTCTGTCCACACTGACTCCGTTTGTTACTTTATGTAAACAAACCTTGTAGCTATCAGGTGTGCACCCGAGATCCGACCGTAAACACTGACAACATGTTGAGAAGCGGTCAAACATTATCAGCTGGCTTGTTTTTGGGACCGATATTTGCCGTTTTGTTGATTATCTGTATCTGTATTTTTTTTTAATGAAAGTGCAACGAAGGTGTCATTTACAGGGCAGCGGTTCTTGCATGAAACGTTTAACTTTTAACTAACTGTGTAAACTGACGATGCACACATCCTGTGTGAACAATGACGTGACAGCCGCACTCTGTGCATGTGCGGGGATTTATGTTTTTACATACGAAGGAAAGCATCCAGTGAATGAAGTCAAGAATGGGGAGCTAGAAATGGAGGAAGGGATGTAAGAGGGAGGAGAAAAAAAGAAAGAGAGGTTTTTTTTTAAAATAGATTTTGAAAAAAAGGGTGAAAAGAAAAAAAAGAGAGTTAGCAAAAATATATTTAAATGACTAGTTTTTCAGTGGAGTCTGATAACAAACACAAAGAGTGTGTGTTACCAGAGTGTGTGTTTATTTACATATAAAACACTTGAACCTCTCCAGTTGGAGAGCAAATTGAATATTCTTTCATTTCCGAAAATACTTCTCCACACACAGCTGATTGTTACTGCCTCTGTGTGTGTGTGTGTGTGTGTGTGTGTGTGTGTGTGTGTGTGTGTGTGTGTGTGTGTGTCTGCCCACGCATGATCATCCACATTCATACATTATGTACAGCACTGACTCTCTGTTTCCTGCTCGTCTGCAGCTTCAATCTACTGAACCATATGTTGAAATGATAAAATATTAACAGGTTCTTATAGTTTGTTCATCTGCTGGTGTTGATACGTGTCTGCACAGAATTTAAATAATTACTTTATCATCAGATAGTCTGTGTTGTTGTGCATCTCTTTTCAGATGTTTCGCATGTTTTTGTTGTTTTGCATCTCTTGTGAGTTGATTTTCATGTCTTTGTCCACTCTTTGCATCTGTGCTTTGTGGTTTTGTGTCTTTTTGCATCTCCTCGTAGTCATTTTGTGTCTCTGTTGTTGTTTTGCATCTCTTTGAATGCATTTCATGTCTTTGTAGTCATTTTGAATTTATTTTGGGTGGTTTTGCATCTCTATGGTTACCTAAAATCTCTTTCTGGTTGCTTTGCATCTCTTTGTTGTCATTTTGCATCTTGCTTTTCAGTTGATTTGCATCGCTTTGTAGACTCTTTGCATCTCTGCTTTGTTGTTTTGTGTCTTTTTGTTTTCATTTTGTATCTCTGTGGTCGTTTCACATCTGCATTTGATAGCTTTGCATCTTTGTTTTTGCATCTCTTCTTAGTCACTTTGCATGTCTTTGTCGTCTCTTTGCATCTCTAATTAGTTGTTTTGTGTCATTTTTAGTAATTTTGCATCCTGCGTAGTTTTTTGCATTTCACCGGGACCAATAATCTCTGAAGGTTAACTGAAACATTCAGTAAAAATCTGAAACTCTTTTGTTCGCATCTTGTAAATGTTCCTCTGCTGTGACCTCTGACAACAAATGAGCGTTCACTCCGACTAAAGAGAACCGACTCTGTAATGAAATCATCAGCGCTGACAGTTTTTTCTCTTTTAGCTGCATTTCTTCCTGCTGACGGCCTGTCAGACGATTGAAAGCTCTCCAGCTGCTTTAATGAGTCTTTTTAACCGGAACTCAACTGTCAAACAGTCGAGTGGATGCAAATTAATTTTTTTAAATGATTCTCTGTCTCAGTTTGGAGCAACAAAGACAAAAATCAGTGTAACTGGAGGAGGTCTCGCTCTGATCTGTTCCCCCAGTTCAGACTGACACTTTAACAACCTGCAGGGACTTTCAGAGTCTCATTAAATCATTTTTATCGTTTCCATGCTCACTTTCCTTTCTGCTGAAAACATTTAAAACCCGTTGTGTTTTATTCCGTCTCTGGTCCCGTCTGTTCTCTGAGGGGAAGCTGCTTGTTTTGAAGGCAGTCGTCGGAGCGTCTGTTGGGCGTCGCTCCAAACTCTCCAAGCTGCTTCTGTGACTCTGATGTCACCTGGAAGTTCGCTTTTTTTGTTTCTTATTAGCAAATTTTGTCCCGCAGAAACAGAAATATGAAAAATCCTCCACTGAGAGTCTGACATGTTACCTGCTCCTGCATGGCTAAACTCTTATTTTCATCCGTGTTAGCGGTACAGCTGTTTAGATGATAATGTCAGACGATTCTTCACTTTGGAAAGACATTCGATTTTCGATTTAGGGATTGGGATATTTGTTGTGTTTTGTTTGTTTGTTTTTCTTTTTTTTATGTTTTTGGGTTGTCCATCCGTCTGGTCCATTCTTGTTAACATGATATCTCAAAAACACCTTGAGGTAATTTCTTCAAATTTTGCACAAACGTCCACATGGACTTAAGAATGAAATTAACTAGATTTTGGTGGTCATAGGTCAAAGTTCAAATTCCATGTAAACTTGTCTGTCTGATTCTTATAAAAGTGATAACATCTTGAAGGAATTTATTCAGATTTGACACAAACATTCACTTGGACTAAACGATGAGCTGATTGTAATGTGGTGTTCAAAGGTCACTGTGACCTGCATCTGTCTCATTTTCGTGAACAAGATATCTGACAATGGCCTTGAGGGAGTTTCGTGAAATTTGGCACAAATGTCCACTTGGACTCAAGACTGAGCGGATTAGAATCTGATGGTTGAAGGCCAAAGTTCAGGGTCACTGTGAACTCATAGAACAGGATTTTTGGCCATAACTCGAGCCCACTGTGAGAGAAACTTTAGTTAGTATGCTCTCCTTTTGTTTCACGTGACTTTATCGGGTTACTATGAGTACTTTATAGGTCTATAATAAATTGTCAAGCTGTGAAATGTCACGGTTAGTGTCACAGCTGCTGACAAGCAGTCGTAGGAACACCGGTCTCTTCTTCCCCTGACACTCGAGAGCCGAGGCACAAGGTGTCTACCTCTCACCTGACACTGAAACTGTCGCTGTATTTATTGTAATGGAAAATAAAATCAGTGTAAAAAATTATGAAGTTCTGCAAAAAATCTGATTTGAGTAAGTTTATATTTTTTCTCCTAAGATCTGATCAGTCTGAAAAAATTTTCCCCTCTGCGCTGCAACCAGAGCAGAAGAGGTTGAAACCCCCCACAAAAATCATCAGACCAGCTTTTGATTTATTTCAGTATGCATGGATGAATAAATGAATATCCAGCAAACCTCTTGACACACAGCGTGAGAGCTAATAGGAATAAAACGAGGGACCAAACTTAATTTTCTGTCAGAATCTGCCGAGTACTGGTGTTAAATGATGAAACTGATGTGAAAACTTGTCAAAAGCATCACCACAGTCTTTAATGAAGACTCCAGCAGCAAAATAAAATTCACCAGTGAGGCAGCCAGAGAGAGAAAATGCTCCTCTTCCCTAATATTTTTAACTCACCGCTGTTCTCTCACACCAGCTGCCAAATATCACACAAGCGCACAATTCTCTCTTTTGTCAATATGCCGTCATGGTTGAGTGAAGCTGTGAGGAACATTAATGTGAAAGTCATCATTTTAACAGGTACAGAGAGCGCACGATGTCGCTTAATCCACGTGTGAGAGGGCGAAAATGCACACACACAAAAAAAAACCAGTCCTGCAGTGCTGATAAATGACAGAATTTGAATATGAAACACTGGAGTTATACAGCAGGGATACTGAAGCGTGCTTTGCTTTTGGGCCACTTTGCAAAATGACAGGAGGCCAGGGGCCAGTCGCAGGGGCCCCATTCATATTTCTAAGATTTTAGGACATTTCTAGGACGTGAGGACATTTCTGGGATTTTAGGACGTTTTTCGGACATCAGCACATTTGTAGGACACAAGGACATTTCCAGGATTTTAGGACCTTTGTGTGATTTTGGGATGTTTCCAGGATTTTAGGTCACTTCTAGGATTTTAGAACATTTGTAGGACTTTAGGACATTTTTAGGATTTTAGGACACTTCTGGGAATTTAGGACCTTTCTAGAACTTTTAAGACATTTCTAGGATTTTAGGACATTTCTAGATTTTTAGGACCTTTCTGTGACTTTAGAACATTTTGAGGTTTATTGGTTGTTTCAAGGATTTTAGGATATTTGTAGGACTTAAGGACATTTCAATGATTGTAGGACCCGTCTTAGACTCAAAGACATTTATAGGGTTTTAGGACATTTTTAGGATTTTAGGATGTTTCTAGGAATTTAGGACCTTTGTAGAACTTTAGGCATTTCCAGGAGTTTAGGACAATTCTAGGATTTTTAGGATATTTTGGGGACTTTAGGAAGTTTCTACGGTTTTAGGGGTTTTTTTTATAGATTTTATGACATTTCTAAGATTTTAGGAGAAGATCAATAGAATCAATTTGTTTTCATTTAGAAATAAAAAATGGCCAGATTTGGCCCACAGGCCATAAACTGGGTTATCACTGTAATCCATCAGAGAAGACACAATACTTTTGCACTGTACTGCACTGTACTAACTCTTGTGCGGCTGCAGTCTTCTACTGAAGTGTAATATGACAGAGAGCTTTGTTGACACGGAGGTGTAGATGACTACAGTCACTCTCTCATACCTGCAGCTGCTCCTGTTGTTTGATTAGCAGCAGTTGTAAAAGAAATACACTCCTTTTTTTCCCTTTCTCTGTGGTAGTCATCGCCCACGCTGTTCTTTTCTCCGTTCTGTCACTCCGCGTCCACCTCCTCTGTTAAATGGTAAACACGTTTTCTCGAGTTCGACCTGTGATTCTTCCTCTAATGTGCTGGAGTGTGTACTAATGTGTGATCAATGCGGTCCTGCTGGTGGGAATTGAACCCCGAACCTCAGCAGGGTCCATTCAGTGTGCTTATATGAGTTCACACGGCTGTGGACTCGCGCTCCAGGAGGGATTAAATATGTAATCGAGCCGTCTTTGTGTTATCAATCATATCAGACTGGACCAGATGTGGGTTCATATCATAAAGAGGGAGCTGACGTCCTCATTTACATAAAACTGTAAACACAGCTGATGAAGTGGCAGAAAGGGAGATATTGGGGGGAGCATGGATGGATGGATGGATGGATGAATGGATGGATGGATGGATGAATGGATGGATGGATAGATGGATGGATGGATTTGGTTTCAACATTTGCTTGAGTAGCATACTTCCTGGGTGGCACAGTAATGTTTTTTTCTTTTAGGCTGCAAATAGCAATTATATAATAAATTCTAAAAATCTATAATAAATTAATGCCATTTATTTTTTTAAATTAATTGATTAATCATTTGGTCTATAGAGCATCAAACAAGTATAATTTCCTAGAGGCCAAGGGGACACATTCAAATATTTTTTTTATCACACAGTCAATACCCAAATTCATTGGTAAACATGTCAAGTAAAATGCCATATACACTTGCTGGACTTTAGCACCATGGAGAGAGGCAGTGTTTTACTTCAGCACCACAGAAACATTTAACAATATAAATGCCTTCCAGACTTCAGCACCACGGATAGAGACACTACATAGTATAAATCTTTGCTCACTTCAGCACCACGGACAGAGATGCCACAGAATGTAAATACTGCTGGACTGAAGTACCATGCAAAGACACTACATAAATACCTTTTGTACTTTGGCACCCTGGACAGAGACACTTTACAATTATAAATACCTTCCCCACTTCAGGTCAACGGACAGAGAACCCACACAATATGCATACCTGGTGTACTTCAGTACCACAGACAGAGACACTACATAATATAAATAGCCGTCATACCGAAGCACCACTGACTGAGACAGATTACAAAATAAATACCTTCCCTACTTCAGAACCATGGACAGAGACACTTCATAATATAAATATCTGTCATACTGAAGCACTATGGACAGAGACATCACTTAATATAAGTACCTGCTGGACTTCAGGACCATGGATAGAGACACAAAATAATACAAATACTTGTGAAATTAATTCTAAAGTGGAGAGTAAACCAGCACGCTAATGCAAGGACAGGTGTGATGTGCTCCCTTTTGTTAAAGCCCATTAGGAGTCGAGCATTGGAATTCTGAACCTGTTGTGGCCATGAAAGCTGCTTCTGACTGAGGCAAAATAGAAAGAGTTGCAATAGTTTTAATGGTCAGAGTTAAAAAAAAAAAAAAAAACACACTCATGACCTTCTTCATTTCGCTGAAGAATACAAACACTTTATTTTGGAGATGGTTCAGACTTTGAAAAAAAAGCTATAACGGCTGTCCGAATATACACCTCCTGGACATCAGCACCACAGACAGAGACGGTACATAAAATGCAGTGATAATCAAATAACGGCCCATGGAACAAATCCGGTCCCCAATAGGGTGCTGGGTGGCCCCCCAGCCGTTAAGTAATTCAAAATAAAAATAAAGTGATTTACACTGGGATTTGTTTTTGTACTTTCACTTTACATATGGTGCCAAAATAGAGTTTGAATATTCAAAATTGTGCCGCTGGAGGATTCCCTGCACCCCACTGACAGAGATCCTAAAATCTGAGAAATCTCAGAAATGTCCTGAAATCCTAGAAACATCACAAAATCCTTCAAATGTCCAAAAATCCAAGAAACCTCCCTAAATCTTAGAAAAGTCTTTAAGTCCAAAAATATCATACAATCCTTGAAATGTTTTAAAGTCATGGATGTGTACTAAAATCCCAGAATCCCAGAAGACATGTAATGGGCTGATGTTTTGCAGAAGTGGCCCCCAGGCAAAGCTAGTTTAGTATTATTGCTTTGGTGTATAAAGTTATACAACTGCTGGACTTCAGCACCACGGACAGAGACAGTTTACAATAATTACAGCTTCTGGACTGTGTGTGTGTGTGTGTGTGTGTGTGTGTGTGTGTGTGTGCGCGTGTGTGTGTATGTGTGATTAACTTAATGATCATTACAATCTGCAATTACAATAGCAGACACTGCGTGTGTGTGTGTTTATCTCGCCACTCTACATAATGATCCCCACCATCTGCTGTGTGTGTTTGTGTGTGTGTCTGTGTCTGTGTGCCTGTGTGTTTGTGTGTGTGTGTGTGTGTGTGTGTGTGTGTGTGTGTGTGTCTGTGTGTGTGTTTGTGTGTGTCTGTGTCTGTGTGTGTGTCTGTGTGTGTGGCTGAGTACAGCCTGATTGTGATTTCTGGTGATGCGGCAACTTCTGATTATTATCTCCATCAATATTTAAAGATATATGCAGATACATACTTAAATACTTTTCGTTTTGAAACGCATTTTCACTATGAACATTTCAGAGTAAATTAACACAAAATCCCTCAACAATATCCGTAATAAATCTGTTATTATGTTATAGAAATATTCGTCAGAAATGTGAGCTTGTTCAAATGCTATCTGACTACTAAAACATATAATTAAATGACAAAACACAAACTCTGGCAACAGAAACATGTATTAAAAATATATATTAACGCCTTTCCTTTGTCAGAGGGATCTCTGTCTCTTTCAGTTGTCTCTGGTCGAAACGTTGTGCAGCTTTTTGTGGCCAGACCGTTGTGACAGGAGATTAGGGGTGATTTGTAGAATATACTGGATGTACTGCAGCTTGTTCCACTCAGGATGTATGCAATGACTATATCCCGAGCATTAAGTATGAATTGTCACGTCATTTCTTAAGTCTCCAGCACGAAACTCATAAACATGATAGATCACACACACTTCTCCGCCCATCCAGAGGACTTTATTAATGTGTGAGCAGACAAGGCGTGTGTTTTTGTATGTGGATGGCTCCGATCGCCACTATTTAGACTCATTTTACAAACACGGAGCACAACAACTACTTTCAAATATTATTAATGTATGAAGTGGAGAGCTGTTAGTTTGTTTCCAGCTCGCAGTGAATAAATCATCATGTTTAAAGGTCTGCTGGTAACAGTTTAACTTCCTGCTGACTGTTGACGTGAAGTTTCAAATTCCACCGCAAAAACGACAGCACTCATCCCAAGACAAGCGGGGTGCTTTATTAAAGAATATTAATAATAAACACATTTTTAAAAATACATTTTAATAAAGTATGAGTGGTTCCACTTAGATTTATTTATTTATTTTTTTAGATATATCGTTATTATTATTATTATTATTATTATTATTATTATTATTATTATTATATTAACTTTCTTCTAACTACTTTATTTCACCACTGTGTTTTTTCATAAAAGTACTTTAACTGTTATAAAGTACTTTACTTCACATACAGCAACTCCTTATTTTATTTTATTATAAAAGTACTTAAACTTTACTGTAACAGTACGTTTTTAAACTTTATTATAGAAATACTATAACAGTACTTTAACTTGAACTATTTTACTAAACTTTATTAAGTGTTTTATTTAATTTGTTATAACAGTACTTTAGTTAACTTTATAACAGTACTAATTTGATTTTATCATAACTGTTCTTTAACGTTATCATAGCAGTACTTCATTAAACTTTGTTATTGCAGTACTTTATACAACTTTATTATAACAATACTTTATTGTAACAGTACTTTATTTTACTGGACTAAAACACAAGTTTTTTTTAACTTTATCATAACAATGGTTAATTTAACTTAATTTTAGCAGAACTTCATGTAACTTTTTAACAGTACTTTATTTTACCTTATAGCAGTACTTTATTTAACTTTAGAATAAAAATGCTTTATTTATCTTTATTCTAACTGTACTCTAACTTTATTTTCACTGCATTTCATTTCATAATTTTGTATTTTAGAAGCCTACAGTCATTTTATAAAGTTAAAGTGTATATTAATACACACCTGCAGGACTTCAGCACCACGTACAGAGACGATGTGTGCATACACTTTTGAGTCGCTGCGTTAAAGACGCCGAGTTAAAGACGCCGCGTTAAAGACGCCGTGTTAAAGACGGGTTTATCCACCCTTTAGTTGACTACAACAGCCTTAATAATGCATCACTTTAAAGTCTGTAACATCATTTAAAAAACAGTCTGCTCATATTGAATTATCCGAGTATGTTTCAGCAATAAATGAGCCGTATTAATTAAAATTAATGTAGCGAACAACCTCTGATTTCAAAGTTCTACTGAGTTAGTGATTCAGCTCTCTGTGTGTTTCTCCTCCGGACTAATGAAAGCAGACAATCTTTGATATGCAAAACCCCTCATTTCCCCTTTACACACACACACACACACACACACACACACACACACTGGCCACCTGTCATTTCCCCTGCCTGTGTGTGTGTGTGTGTGTGTGTGTGTGTGTGTGTGTGTGTGTGCACATGTGTTGAGCGTAATCCAACACTCAAATGAAATAAATGAAAGCACATCTGAGAGAATTATTTTGTGTCCAATGTGTCGCAGCAGCAGAACAAAACACATTTGTTCCTGTCACACACACACACACACACACACACACACACACACACACACACACACACACACACACATATGTTGATTAATCAGATTGCTGAATCAAAGCAGACGTGAAGCAGCTGAATGTTCCTGCTGATGATTTAATATTTCTACACCACAAATTACATTTATAAACAGTTCGTCTGAATCAGCTCGTGATCAAACACGACTCGTGGAGCGTTCGCTGTCGTCGTCTTCACTCTGTTATCGTCTCAACAATAAAAATAGTGAGGATTAATAATAGACGGTGAAAATGTGGAATGTGTTAAACACAAGATTTTAAACATAAAATCATTACAATAAATTTGAAAAAATGTATAGAAGTGATTCAGTGATGATTCAGTGAGTCTGAGCTCCTCACACAGACTCGGGATCAGCCTGCAGGTTCGTGTCTGACGACTTAAAAGACTTAAAAGTAACAAATTCTTCTCCTCTCCTGGTTTCAGTTCAGTGCGCCAATCACGTTTTTTGCCAACCGAACCCAAACCGATTTATTTAATTTATCGATTATGTGCCGATAACGAGTCCCGATCCCACACTTCTACTTTCTCAGATAATACAGATGCACAATTTTAAAGTTACTTAAAAAAAAACATAAAGGAACAGCTCGGATGCAGTTCGCAAGTTATTAGTCTTTTATTGTTTTTCATTAATATTTTTTTTTAATTATTTTTGTCATTGTCGTTATCAACAGGCATTTATTTTATTAAATTTTTTGTTATTACTGTAATCGTTGTAATTATTATATGTGTAATACAATCCTTGATCAGTAATGCCAAAGTCATAGTCTTGTGTGTGTGTGTGTGTGTGTGTTTGTTTGTTTGTTTGTGTGTGTGGAGAGAAAGAAAAAGTCAAAAACAATCAATCCGTGTTGAAATTGGAGTTAAAATGACTTTGAAGCAGCAGGTTACGTTTATGATGCGTTCAAGCTCTGCTCAGTAAAAATGAGTTTTGGGCGAAGTGAAATCATTACGTTCTCATGATGTGATAATGATGCGTTCAGTGTAACCTCGTGAAATGTAGCTTTTGGTGAGAACCTTAAACTTTAGCCATTAAAAGGAAATTTGATGTTTTCACAGCAATATAACAGAAGATGTTAGAGCTTTGATAAATAAGATGTAGTAAAAAGGCGTTTGTTGCACTTATTTTGTATTTTTTCATGTTTTTTCTAAGGTGAAAGGTTCTACTCTTATTGGCCGCCAGTGTTTTATATTAATGTGCTGATTTTTATAAAATTCTGCAGAAACACAAAAGTTCATGCAAACAACTGACAACCAGCTCGTTTCCTGTTTAAATCCTCCAAAATAAATGTTCTGTCTCTCTGTGTTTCTCGTCCAGAGGGGAAGGTGGAAGTGACCAAAGAGGGGATGAAGCTGTGCACGATGGGGCCGGGCAAAGTGTTCGGAGAGCTCGCCATCCTCTACAACTGCACCAGGACGGCGACTGTGATGAGTGAGTCCACTGAGGGAGTGTGTGTGTGTGTGTGTGTGTGTGTGTGTGTGTGTGTGTGTGTGTTTCTGCTGCAGCAGTCAGTAATTAATCTCCACAACAAACACGATGAAGAGTTGAACTCGAGCGTCTTTAGACAGAAACACTCCACGGTCGAGCTGTAAACAAGCAGCTGGAAGTTTTTTTTTCTTTCGCTGAGATTTCCTCCGGTAAAAAAAAAAAAAAAAATGGAGCGGGCAGCAGCGGGGAGCATTAACCGTTTGGTGTCCAGAGCGCCACCGGGGGGGAACTGATCAGAGTTCAGGAGACGACAGGAGGAGTGGGAGTGAAGATGCTGCAGTCTGAACAGATAAAACATCAACCGCAACTCTGACAGCTGTGTGTGTGTGTGTGTGTGTATGTGTGTGTGTGTGGACCTCCAACTTTTTTGTCAGCGCTTCCTGGTAGAGTGCTCACTAAGCAGCGGTTGCCAGGCAACACCATCCGGTCCAGCCAATGAGCTAAGTTTTGGCAACAGTGTCTCTTGGCAACAGCGTTGGGTTCGAGGGGGATTCGTTTTTGTTGTTTTTTTTCTTTCCGTTTGCTGAGGCTTTTTTTGCTCGTTATCTTCACATTAACACACAAACTGCAGCTGGAGTTTATCTGCTTTATTTCTCAGCTTTACGGCCGTCTCTGATCATTAAAATCTGTTTATACGAACGTGGTAAAACCGTCGACTTGAAGAATTCAACTCAAACTGACATCAAATAGATGCAGCTAAAAGCTTTCCTAAATGACGGAGAATTCCTTAAGGGTTCAGTTTGGGCTCATAAAAGCAAATTATTTTATAAACTATGCAGATTTAAGTGAGTTTTTCACAGATATAAAACATAAAACTGGTCTGTCTCTGCAGCAGAGAGACGCAAATACTTTTGAAATTGGTTTTACGTGACCTGAGAAAAGTCTAAAAGTGCCAGATTTAGGTAATTTCAGGGATTTAAGGACATTTTAGGGGGATCCTTCTTTCTGATGAACAAGGTCTATTTTTTCTTTTTCTTAATGCACTCTGGCACCTTATTTACCCTGAAAAACATTTTTTAAACTTTAAATATGATTTCTGATGTCAAAAATATGTCATTAGTGACAGAAAACAACTGCTGTCATGACACATTCATGACTAGAGTTGGAAGATTGTATTTTTATTAAAAGTGATGGAAGCTAGAACATTGGACAGATTATGAAATCAAGGGCTTTTTATCATTATTAGGGGCTGTTTGTTATTTATAAGAGGGGGGAGGGTGGTGTGAAAAGGGGAGGCATGTCATAAATATTTAAGCACTGGGGAGATTTGTTTGTTTGTTTGTTTTGTTTGTTTGTTTGTTTGTTTTTTAAATGTTGGCTTAATGGAGGAGCGTCTAACTTTAGATGGCAGTACCTTGTATTTATCTCACCTTCGACTTTTTAAAGAAAACATGCCTGCAGGTTTGGAAGGCATGTTTTCTGTTTACTTTTTTTTTAATTGATGTTTTTTTTCCCTTTAAAGGGGAAAAAAACATCAATTTTTAATTTTTTTAATAACAGAAAAAAAGTTGCTTTTTTTCTGTTATTAGGCTTTGGTGAGTTTTCTTCTTTAAAATTTCAGGCTTTTTTCCTGAAAAATTATTATTTTTTATTTTTTTATTTTTTTGGAGGGGAGGATTGTAAGTTTTTTGTGATTATTTTAAAGCCTTTTTTTCTTTTACAGTAACAGAGTCTTGATTTGTATACGATCAGAGATCCTCTTTTATACTCTTTGTGTCTGAGATGACGGGCAATCCGAAAATGAATAGGTACCGTCTGTAGTTTGTGCAACAGCCCTAAGAGGAAGCAAGAAATTCACAGGGGAACGAGGGATATGCAGAACGAGGGATATGCAGGCTCCCGTTAGATGGAGGGAAGTTTACCAGAGTTCATCTACACACACAGATACTCTTTTGATACAAAGCTGGTAAAAAAAATGGCGAAATATTCCTTTAAAAGATGGAAAAGTCTTTAATAGTTTGGTTTGGGTCCATAAAAGCCAAATATTTTCTAGATTTTACAGATGTGGGTTATAAAACAGGGATGCAGCAGCTGAACAGGAAGATGAATAATTGATGAATCGGCAGCAGTTTTTGGAGTCGCACCTTCAGCCCTTTGAACTTCACCCGAAACGCACGTTTAGTGTTTTCTTTTTTAATAACACTGAAATATGATCACCTGAAACACACAAACACACGGCAGCACAGTAAACACTCTCAGCCCATAATACTCGCTGCTGCGGAGTGTCTCCTGTTGTTTCCGTGGTTACAGAGACACTTGGTATCTCCGTAGCAACAGACGGCAGGTCATAAAGCCGTGGAAACAAGGAATAAAAAGTAATGACCAAACAGAGACCTCGAATTGTCACCACGGATACAGACAACTGCAGTACTACTGCAGCACTTTATAGTACTCTGTAGTACCGACAGCTACAATGTAGTTTTGATGTTGCTGAAGTTTTGATCCTCGTGTGTGCGGAGAGCTGCTGTTAGCACAACATTTACAGACAGACTGTCTCTGGATCACCGATCTTCGTTTGATACGACAGTTCAGATGTGAAAGATGCCGAGGCCGGCATCGAACCCGCGGCCGCTGCAACAGGGACGTAGCCTCTGAATATGAGGCACCCGCTCTGCCAGCTGAGCTACCGGGCGCTCCTTCTTTAAAAATGTTTGAAATAAAAAATAATCACTAAGGAAAAAAATGCCCAAAGTTTTTGCTGATTTTTACATTTTATGTATTTACTTATTTATTTTTTACTTTTTTCATTAAAATTTTTGTTGATTTTCAAAAACAAAAAGCCCCCCAAACCCACAGGTCCACAAAAGAAATAAAAAAAAGCCAAATGAATCCAAGTTATCATCAACGTTACGTGAAACAAAGCGAATTGCCAAGTTTTTTTTAAGATTTTTAAAAAATCAGTTTTTCATTCAAATTTATGGTGATTTTTAGAGTAAAAGTGTCTTCCAGTCCCATGGGTCCAAAAAAAAAAAAGATTTTGCCAGAATGACCCCGCTTAACACAGCCAGAAACTGTAAAACAGAAATTATCATTTGAGTTTCAGATTTCTGCAGTTCTTTGAACACATCATGTGAGACGAACTCTTCGTGCATTTTGCCCTCAGTCGCTCAGGGAGTCTAAATATCTGTAGCTTTGGTAAGAGTCAAAAAGCCTCCTCCCTCCTGTGATGAATAAAGCGCAGTCCCAGTTCTGCAGTAATATATATATATATATATATATATATATATATATATATATATTTATATATACAGGCTATATCACGATACTTGATATTTTAAATTGTCCTTTAAAATAATGTTAACTACTTAAATTTAAAAAAATATACTGAATGAGCTGCAGTTACAATAAAGGGAAATAAAGTAGCTACCACTGCTGGTACTTTATAGTACTGTGTAGTACCGACAGCTCGAACAGGCGGTGCTTTGTTTTCTGATGTTGCTGACGTTTCGCTGATCCTCGTGCGTGCAGAGAGCTGCTGTTTGCTGTCGATAGGAAGACAAACTGTCACTGAATTACTGCAGAAAACCTACAAACACGACGCTCAGGGAAGTTCTGCAGCTTGTTTTTTCGATGCATTCAGTGAAAGTTTATTCTGGACGGACATGACAGACAACGATATCTTTAGGAAGTGTGACTCACACCAGCACAGTTGCCAAAAAAAAAAGTTTACATGGGCTTAAAATACCTGCTTTTCACGGCGCTGTCCCGGGAGACAGAAAAGTGGCAGGCTGCTGAAAAAACATCAACATTTGATGCCTTAAAAGCCACCAATTATTTTTTATTGATGTAGTTTGTTTGATAGCGACAATGCAAATTAACACAGTGCAACATGAGCCTGTTACAAACGAACTGCAGTAACTCAAGTTTCACATGTAGAGATGCAGGAAACTCTTTTAGTAAAGAAAAGAGAAATATCAAGGTTACATACAATAACATGCATGCAGCAACAGCTATGGTAAAAAAAAGAGAGAAAAAGGTAAATATTTACATCAAGACTGTGTAGAATAACAACACAAAAGAACCCAAATGTAAATGTTACATGCATTTACAACACTCAGCTATAAGACTTTAGAAGGTAGTTTAAAAAATGCTCACGTCTGATTTTGCTTCAGCCAACCATCACTTCAAAATCTTAATATCTTGTGTTTTATTTTGGTTGGTCATGTGATCCACGTTTTATGGCCTTTTTATTTAAAAAAAACCCTCAGGAGGTCTTACGATGTTTCGAGGATGTTTCTGTTTCTCTGAGAACGTTTCCGGGATTTTTTGACATTTCTTGAACTTCACAACATTTCAAGGCTTTTAGGACGTTTCTCAACATTTCTCTGATTTTTTGGACATTTCTCAGATTTTTTGGACATTTCTCAGATTTTTTGGACATTTCTCAGATTTTAGGACATTTCTCGGATTTTTTGGACATTTCTCAGATTTTTTGGACATTTCTCAGATATTAGGACATTCGGGTCGGGGGGGGGGGTGGGGGATTCTCCACTGGCACATTTTTGATAAATAAGCTCTATTTTGATGCTGTTTTATGCTCTCTGGCGCCTTATGGATGCTAAAAGACATTCACACTGGGAATAGTTTTTTGTTTTGTTTTGGTTTTTTTTTTACTTTATTTTTATTGTGAACTAGAAGAGGGTTAGGGGGCCACCCGGCACCCTATCAGAGGCCAGATTTGGCCCGCGGGCCGTAAGTTGAGTCATACAGAAGAAACCAAAGCAGCACAGAGATATTTAAAAACATAAACTCCTTTTCTTTTCCACACAGTTCATTGATTTTTCACGTGAATCTCGTTCTTTTTTGTAAAGTAAAATTACAGATTTTTTTAAAATCAAAGACACCGATAGAAGTTTTTTATTTATTTCTTTATTTTACTTTAATGAGCGTAATGACTTCCTGCTGTAATGCTCTGTAATAACTCCTCTGTGTGATGTAAACGCGACTCGTGTCGGAGCTCAGCGACTTTACTGACTTCAGCTCATTAAACTCAGCGAAGTTTCTCCAAGTCTGCACGTCTCCACGGTTACTGCAGCAACACACACACACACACACACACACACACACACACACACACACACACACACACACACACACACACACACACACACACAGACAGAGAGAGAGAGCCAGCATTCTCAGGTGGATGGCGTTACCATGGCAACCGGCTCTGTGTGAGCATCAGTGTCGAGGTTTATGGGATGTTGGCAGCTGGGAATCTGGATGTTAAAGAGATTCGGATGAGTTTTTGAGACACAC
>NC_056481.1:1947488-2046247 GCF_008729295.1 Plectropomus leopardus
TGTGTGTGTGTGTGTGTGTGTGTGTGTTGCAGCTCTGATCCAGGTGAAGCTGTGGGCCATCGACCGCCAGTGTTTCCAGACCATCATGATGAGAACTGGACTCATCAAACACGCCGAGTACATGGACTTCCTCAAGAGGTGACTGAAACCCACGAGCAAGGCACCAGCTGTCGGGGTTACGGGTTCAAAAGCATCACGTCGAAGGTTTAAAGTGTCTCACTGTTTCCTGGGGGGGGGATGGGGGGGGGGCTGTTTACACGTCCACACTGTCTGTGTGTCTCCTTTACGTCTGTCTATGTGAGGACCGCAGACGAGAGCGGGGACATTTATGAAAATGTGAAATTTTTAGTAATTTTTTGATAAATGAGGACACTTTTGGAAATGAAGAGCAGGGTGAGGACATTTGTAGAAAGTGATGACATCATGACGCGGTTGGAACAATTTTACAAAGTTACAGCATTTTGAGGACATTTGTAGAAAATGAGGACATTTTTACAAAATGGGGACATTTTTAAAAGGTAAGGACATTTAGTTTTTACAAAGTGAGGACATTTATAGAGCCAGGGTTGCAGGTTCAAAATCCCGTGTCCAAACTGCAGGTCACATGATCAGCAGGTTTACAGTTTTAATCCCTAAAATTTCAGTGCCGTTTGACTTGGCGTCCCCCTGTGGTTACCATAGTAACAGCAGCTGTTGTGACGGTTACAGTGCAGCCAAACAAACAAACAAACACAGAAGTCATTTAATAACAATTAGAGGCTCCGTCTGATTTAAAGGGAAAGTTTGTGAAACTGAACACATGAAATGTTTTAACATAGAAAATAACTTTTAATCGTTCCAGCTGGACATTTTTACTAATGAATTTATATAACTTTCCAAAATTTTTCCATGACTCTTTCCTAACATTTCCATGACTTTCTCATTATTTTACCATAACCTTTCTGATTTTTTCCATAATTTTTCCGTTACTTTCACCTGACATTTCTATGACTTTCTATCATTTTTTTCCTTAACTTTTCCACAATTTTTTCAGGACTATTTCATAACTTTTCCATGACTTTTCTATGACTTTCCCATTACTTTTCCCTAAGTTTACATGACTTTTTACTTCACTTTTGCATGACTTTTCCATCATTTTTCCATGGCTTTTCCTTGAATTTTCTATCATTTTTTCATGACTATTCCCTGACTTTTCTGGGACTTTTCTGTAACATTTTCATTAGTGAGATTTACATAATTTTTTTAATGATCTCTCATGACTTTTCCTTAATTTTTCCATGATTCTTTTATGAGTTTTCCATAATTTTGTAACTTCCATAAGTTTTCCATATATTTCAGTGCCTCTTCCATAATTATTCCATAAATTTTCCATGACTTTTTTACATACTTTTCCATGACCTTTCCATGACTTTACCTCTGAGGCATATTTTCAAGACCGTAGATTATTTGAAATGTCTGTGTGGTTGGTCCGATGATAAGTAACACTAAAAATGTCAAACTCAGCACGAAACGGAAACAGATAAAAATGTAGAAAAATAAAGAAAGTAATAAAACTTTGTCCCTCTGCAGCGTTCCCACCTTCCAGGGTCTTCCGGAGGAAACTCTCAGTAAACTGGCGGACGTCATGGAGGAGGTGAGAGTCACCAACACCAAAAAACATGTTTAAATCAACACGAGCTCTGAGTTCAAACGAATAAAATCATCAGTGGACTCTGACTGAACCCTCTGAAATAAATAAACAAACCAATAAATTAAATAAATATAGAAATAGTATAAAAACCAGAAAGAAGAATAAATGAAATAGAGTGAACAAATAAATAGGTGAGAAAAAAATAATGAATCAAAGATTAAATAATAAAGTAAGTTAAATAATAATTAATTAAAATAAAAAAAGATAAGTGTAGAAAATAAGTAGAGGCAATCGAAAAATACATTTTTTAGACGGTATTTGATTAAAACACACACAGAGACAATAGATGGCTACGAGTTGCACTGCAGTGTGTTTCTGTCAGGTCTGATAGAAAGGTAACTTTTACTTTTTACTCATTTCAAGGTCATTTTTTAACTTTTTACTTGATTAATTATAATTAATTTTTCGGGTCATTTTTGTCTTTTATTGCTCATTGCCGCCTTCTTTTTTTAAAAAAATTTGCTCAAAGGGTTAACTCTTTCTTCTCTGAAAATGCAAAACGTTTAAAATAAAAAAGATGAGAACAAACAACACGACAGAAACAAAGACTGCGATTTGTCAGTATCGTAACTTTCTTCTTCTGTGGTGGGAACCGTCCTCCGTGTGTTCAGACGCATTACGAGGACGGCGAGTACATCATCCGACAGGGCGCCAGAGGAGACACCTTCTTCATCATCAGCAAAGGAAAGGTAACGCCGCCCGCCCGCTTATTGATTCTCCCGTTGATCTGCTGAGTCATCCTGTTGATCTGCTGAGTCATCCTGTTGATCTGCTGACTCATCCTGATCGCCGTTAATCACACGTCCCGCCAGGTGAACGTGACCCAGGAGGATCCGACCAATCAGGAGACAACGCACCTCCGAGAGCTCGCCAGGGGAGACTGGTTCGGAGAGAGAGCGCTACAGGGGTAAGACCGCGTGACCTTTGACCCCAAGAGGGTTTTTAAAATGTCTCCTGCAAAACCACAGAGGACAAAGACAGCATTCATGAGACATGACTGAGGACAAAGACAGCATTCATGAGACACGACTGAGGACAAAAACATGCACACGCTATAAACATGGAAGACTTTTAGCTGTCAGAGTGCACAGAGGACCCGACACGTGTCCGCGTGAGGACATTTTTACAAAGTTAAGACATTTTTATAAAGAGAGGACATTTTTACAAAGTGAGGACATTTTTACAAAGTTAAGACATTTTTATAAAGAGAGGACATTTTTCAATATGTGACATTTTTCTTAATCGTAGAAAATTGTGGTTAACGAGGACGCCTTCAGAGGGAGACATTTTTATGATGTGAGGACATTTTGTCCTCTCTCCTTTAAAAGTGTTTGATGGTCAGCCTGTCTTTGTCTCAGCTGGAAGAAGACGTCGTCCTCAGACTCCTGCAGCGACACTGTGAGACATGGGTCCGATAAATTTGGTCCTTGACGTCAGGTTTGATGTATGCAGACTGGACGATGACATCATCTACTGAATTGCCGTCTTGACGTACGTCCATCGACGTCAATACGTAAGACCACAACGTCATCATCATGCGTCATCCATCCACGCCGCCGTGGTGGTGACGGTCGTTCGCAGGTCGGTCATTAGACGACTGCAGCAACTCGAGAAGCCCAAAAACAGCGACGGCTTACATAAACTCGGAAAAACGTGGACGTAAATAAATTGTTAAAATGTGTGTGTGTGTGTGTGTGTGTGTGTGTGTGTGTGTGTGTGTTTTAACCACAGAGAGGATGTGAGAACAGCCAACGTCATCGCTGCCGAGGCCGTCACCTGCCTGGTCATCGACCGAGAGTGAGACACGCACACACACACACACACACACACACACACACACACACACACAGCAGTCTGCCAAAATAAGCTTTATTGCTTATGATTATGATAATTATGATTATTATTATTGTTTTTATTATTTACACCTGTTATGACATCCATTTTCTGCCTCCAGACACTTTTCATGAGATTTTAAAATTATGAAACCGGAGAAAAATTGATTTGATTTCTTTTGAAAACATGGTAAAAAGACAATGAGCAACAAATCTCCTGCAAACTGAAAAAAACAAAACTGAGTTACCTGAGTTCTTGGTAGGTTTTTGGCCGTTTCTCGTTAAGTCACCTGTTGCCTTCTCCCCATGGCTTTTGAAAGAAATTGTGCCAAATTGCTTTGTTTTCAAAAGGATAAATGAAATCATTTTTAAATGAGTCATTCTGCTTAAGAAGTACGTTTACTTTAGGTGCTTTAAGTATATTTTGACAGTAATTCACTTTAACTGAAGAAGTGAAACTAAATTTTGTTCAGCTCCGTCATGTCGAGGAGCGACACATAAAACTGTCCGTCTGTCCTTCAAATCGAATGAGTTCAGAGAGTGAAGCCGACGGTTTAATTTAAGCTGCTGCTGCCCTCTGCTGGTCATCACCACTAACTACACACACACACACACACACACACACACACACACACACACACACACACACACACACACACACACTGCGTCTATAGAGACAGTAAATCCTGAATTACTGAAAGCAGAAATGGGAATCATAGCAGGCGATACAACGACGGCGAGCTAAACAGCCCCACTGAACACACGCGAGACAAAACGAGGGGAGAGTTAGGATCGAATCAAAACAAGAGCCAAAATAAGCAATAAGCAATAAATCCACAAATGAAATAAAATAAAATAAATAAAACATGAATAAGTAAAATATGCGCTGCTTTATAATGTTACTGTGAGAAACTTGGCTTGATTTTTTTTTTCAAAAAGGAAGGAGGCAACAAAAAAATTTTTAAAATCTAAATCTAAAAAAAAGAAGAAGAAAAAAAAAAACAAAGAAAATGACCTAAAAGGTGCTCAGACTAATGATAATTTCAAATATCTAATTATGATCATTATGTTTATAGATTCCTTGACATTTTTCTCTTGCCTGTTTCTTTTTTTATTTATTTTTTATTCTAAATCTATTAATTTCTTGCAATTTGTAGAGCTTTTCTCGCAAGGTTACTTTGTTTTTCTAAAGAAATCAAACCACTTTGCTCATTTCAGAGGTCTGAAGACTCCTGAAAGGTGTTTGAATGCAGCACAGAAAAGTGACATTGATCCAGATTTGAAAGGGTTAAACCGAGCTGGGACACGGTGTCAGTGTTAAACAGTCTGCAGAGGTTTGTTATGTAACGTATATCCGCCTGCCCTCAACTCTGAGGCGTCAAATACCGAAAATTTGTCACATCGCGACGACTTAGGTTTCATTTCAACATTAAGGGGGGACACACATCAACACCCTAAACCTCCGACAGCTGAGGAAAACGGTGTGACTTCGTTTTTTTCTCTGCAGCTCGTTCAAGCATCTGATTGGTGGATTGGACGACGTTTCAAACAAAGGATACGAAGACGCTGAGGCCAAAGCCAAGTAAGAGAAATGAATATTTATTACAAGAACACAGAGTTTATATTTAAGGCTCGGCTGCTCCTGACGGTCTTCAATGTTTTAATTTAACATGAGCTTCAGTTTTTTATATTTTGTTTTTGTCAGAATCAATTTCTTCAGCAGGTTCCCGTCTCATTACCGCGACGTCGAAGGTTAACGCAGCCAACATCGTTTCGCCGATGTTCGCTGCAGAGGGGAAAATTATCATAACGTTACTTTAAATGCTCGAATGTTCTCCAAACTCGGCGTGGCGGACATCAGTCCAGCCCTGAGCAGGTCTCTACGCTAACTTTCTGTCAGCCTGAGGCTTCGTATGTTTGATGACGGTCCCGCCCTAAAACACCTGTATGACTACACTCTCTAGGCGAAATAGCGCCACCTTCTGGCAAGAGCAAGTAAGCCTTTAGAGACGGTTATCGTTGGATTTACATGATATTTACATGGTTTGGTTTCAAATTATGTACATCAAGATGACATGAAATTTGTCTCTCCTCCACTTCCTCCCAACTGCCGCTGAAAGTGCTACACCCTGTGACTCCAGCGTCCGACCTTCATCCGAGCGCTTTATCCGAATTTCACGGTCATGAATGACCGCTTTAGTTAGTGTCCCATCAGGACCCCGACATACGTGGGGGTGCAAGGGCCCCTTCATCGCTGCCTGCAGCTTTAATTAAAAATGAATTTGTAAAATCCAGCTAAAAGTTGGTGTAATGGTCCTTTAAGACCTGACCTGTGTGTGTTTCCCTCCATCATGTCAGCAGCAGGTTTTCGGAGTGTGTGAATGTTTCTGCAGTAACTGGATCCTCGGTCCGGCTGCTTATGTAAGAACAGCTAATAATACCTGCAGCCACAAACAGGACACTGTGAAGGACACTCGGAGACTCGAATCAGCGACCCGTCAGGTGTTTTTATTTACATCACAAATCAGTGACTTCATCCGAATATTAAATTAAAGGATCTGTGGAGGTTTTCAGCCTGAAAACCTCAAAAAGTGTTTTTTTTTTCATCAGCAGGTTCACAAAAAAAACAATTGTTTAACCCTTTGACATACATTCTTTAGACTTTGAGCAAATTGATTTTAATTCTTTCAAAAACATGAGAAAAAAGGCAGTTTGAAATAAAATGTCCAGCACATTGCAAAAAACAAAAAAGTAACAGGTGATAAGAAAGTGATGCAAAATATGATCCTAAAAAAGAGAATCATCAGAAACCTTTTAAGGAAAAATAGCAAGAAAACTATATTCACAATTGCTATAATTATCAGAAAATATTATTATTTATATTTATTGTTTTTATTTTATTTTAAGCTCTGGAAAAATATCCAGGGGAAAATGCTTTCATTTATTTTACAGAGTTATTATAATTTTTAAGCACTTTCTCCAACTTTTTTTTGTTCTTCTTTTAATTTATTTATTTTTCTGTTTTTGTGTTTTTTTATTTTATTATTATTATTTTTTTATTTCTCTTAACACATTTTCAGGTAATTTTATTTTATTTTTTTTACTAATGTCTTGAAAATTTATGGGTCATTTCTTCTTTCGTTGTTCATTCCCATGTTTTTTTTTTTAATCTAGACAATTTGTCAAGGTTTTAAGGGTTAAAGAAACAGATCGCCATTGTCAAACCCACCAGACTTAATTTAATTATTATATTTACATTTCAGCGTGTATAGAGGCAGCGTGTTTTCACAGCTAACTAGATGAATTCAGAGTTTATTTTAACCAAAACAGAGTTGGTGATGTTTTTATAAGTTTTAGTTTGTTTCTGTAGACTTTCAATAAATTAAAATTTTAGTAATATTGCTGTTTATTTTAATGAAATCTGGTTGTTGGCTATAAAGAGGACGACGATGATGGTGATTTAGGCCAATAAGAAGCCTTAAATGAAAAACTAAGCGCAGGCTTTCCTGTAGCAGTGACCTTTGTATTCTGATGCCTCTGTTCCTTAAAATAGTGGACGACTAACTGTTAATTTATGTGGGAGCACGACCGATGTATAATAAGCAGGTTAGAGCGGCACTATTTAGGTCAGTGGTTCCCAGCTGGTGTAACCACAGGGGGCAGATTTCCCCTCAGTCGATGGCTCACGTCCACACACGAAGAAAGAGAAATGACCACATATTCAGTTCGGTTTCAGTAAACGTGAACACATGGGCAGTGAAATAAAATATACTGCAAGAATAAAGTGCAATTACTTAAAATCCAGTAAATATATAGCAGCACTGCAACCAAAAAACTGCATATTATTGCTTCAAGACCTGTGACATAAAAACACTGTTGAAGCATTTTAAAGTAACGCCAAGAACAGAGCAATAAAAGCAAAAAAAATATGAACAGTTTCGTGTGTTAAATGAGACTCAAAATAAAATAAAGTGCGTTTTTAGGTAATAGTCAAGTACAAAAGTCGCTTTTTAATGAACCTGCGACCCACTTTTGGACCACGACCCACCAGTTGGGAACTACTGATTTAGGTCACATCCACCTTTACTAAATGTGACCCTCCACAAGACAAAATACTTATTTCCGGGTCTACACATCAACACTGAAAACAGAGTTACTGGAAAAACAAAACGTATTTATTTTATTTTATTTTACCAGAAAAACCTCTCTTTTTAAAGAGTGTCTTGGCTGAGACGGGCAGCAACAAAAGTTCCAGACATGGAACAAAAATACAAAATCAAAATATACAACTGAAAAACAAAAGATAAAAAGATTTCACAAAATAAAGTTACCACAAGGAAGGAGTAAAAAGTATGTTAATATAAGTCATTAATATAAAAACCATAAAAACCAGCTGAAAAAAAAAATAGTATGAGGTACAAGATTATTTGAAAATCAGAAAAAAATGGAAGAAAAAATAAAACAGATATACTTATGATAACTAAAATGATGCAGAAATTTGCAAGACATTAGTAAAGAAAAGCAATTGAAAATTACCTGAAATTTGTAAAGAAAAAAGAAAAGAAAAACATCAAACAAACAAACAAACAAAAAAGAAAGTAAAAATAAAAGTAAACAAGGCAAACATGACGAGAAAAGTGCTGCAAAATTGCACAAATTTGATCAGAATCCAAAGATTTAAATACATGAGAAACTCATCTGAACGCAGCACAAGGAACGGGACGCTGATGCAGGTTTGCTGCAAATGTTGACATTTTTTTATTTCCACCGGGCAGAGACGTATAGTGCACTTTATAACACACACACACACACACACACACACACACACACACACTGCTGTATCAGATGACTGCTGGTCGTGTGACTGAGTGAATCTAAACACTGTCAGTCATTTATGGTATAGATTCAGTACTGCGCACACACACACACACACACACACACACACACACACACACACACACACACACACACACACACACACACACACACACACACACACACACACACACCCCCCCACCAGGTGTCCTGCTGTCAATCAACCAGGTTGCTATGGTGACGGCAAACAGTAAACATTGACGTGCATAAAATTAAAGACTGTTTGTCCTTCAGTTTGTTTCTGGACTGAACTTTACTTTTTATTAGCATTTTTAATATATATTTATCTATTTAGATTTTACAGTTACTTTTTTGTGATATATAAATTAATAAATTAATATTCCGTAACTCTGAGAGATCAGACTAATTTAACACTTTTTAAAGTTTTTTTTGTCTAAAATCTAAAAAATATGAGGTAGCGTCGCATCACTGACATTACTCTTCATGTCCTTAATGATGCTTTCAGTTAAAGTTTCAGCTTGTTAATCTGATCATTTTAAGTGTCGTTTAGAAGCTAAAAGAGTGCTACATAAGTCCTATATTATTATTTAATTTTTTTAATTATTATTATTGTTGTTATTTTTTATGTATTATTATTATTATTATTATTACTATATTATTATCTATTTATTTTATTATTATCATTGTTGTTATTATTACTATATTATTATCTATTTATTTTATTATTATTATCGTTGTTATTATTTTATTTTATTATTATTATTATTATTATGCTGTCGCTGAGGCCTCTCAGTCTGAACTCTGGCAGGATTCAGTGTTGTGAGAAGGACTCGTCAGCAGGGTGAAGGTTGGGGGGTTTGAACTTTGCGTTGCGCTCCAACAGTTAATCTCTTTCTCGCCGTGATAAACTATTATTAGGGTGTTTATCTGTCGCTTCGTCCTGAGCGACCAGCAGCTTCTGTTTCTGCAGAAATCCGATTCCACAGAGTCGGTTTCCAAGAAAAGGACACACCCCCCCGCTGGCGTGTGTTTTCTTTGTCATTGATGATGGAGGTAAAAGTTTCCTCCACAGAGGACCTGACAGCTGTGCTCGCCTCAGAAATCACCCAAAACCCACGTTAGCCTTTTCTTTATTTATACAAAATGTTTTAAAAAGGAGAGTCTAAAACAGTGATGCTCAATTTATGACCCACGGGCCAAATGTGGCCCCGATAGGGTGCCAGGTGGCCCCCCAGCCGTTTTCTAATTCACAGTAAAAATAAAGTGATTCACACTGGGAATAGTTTTTGTACTTTTAGTCTCCATAAGGTGTCAGAGACATAAAACAGCATCAAAGTAGAGCTGTGTGTCGGTGGAGGATCCCATTCGAATAAAAACACAACAATTCTTAGTTTTAGGAAATCGTGAATTATTGAAAACATTGTTATATTACATTTTTCTTGGCAAGGCAAGTTTATTTGTATAGCACATTTCAGCAACAAGGCAATTCAAGGTGCTTCACACAGAACATTGAAATACAACAACAGGGGGAAAGGAAACACATTTAAAACATTATAAAAGAAGCATGTAAAAGGTGATTAAAAAACAGGCGCCCACTTTTGCAAAATGGCAGCAGGCCAGGGGCCAATCACAGCAGCTCCTCACGTGTTTCTAGGATTTCAGGACATTTCTCGGACATTAGGACGTTTTTAGGATTTGAAGAAAAAATTTTTTGGATTTTTGGTTTGTAGCACATTTCCTGGACTTCTGGGATTTTATGATATTTCTCAGATTTTAGGACATTTGTAGAGTTTTAGAATGTTTATAGGATTTTAGGACATTTCTAAGATTTTATCATGTTTATAGCATTTTAGGACGTTTGTAGGATTTTAGGGCTTTCCTCGGATTTTATAATGTTGCTAAGATTTTCGGACATTTGTAAGATTTCAGCAAATTTCTTGGATTTTATGATGTTTCTATAATTTGAGGACATTCGGGTCTCCAGCTGTGTCCTCTGTCAGGGGGGTGGGGGTCCTCCTCTGGCTCTTTTTTTGATAATATTTTGATGCTGTTTTGTGCACTCAGAGTGTCACAGTGTCAGTCACTTTTTTTTTTTGTGAGTTGGAAAAAGGTTTTGGGGGGGGGGGCAGATTTGTCCCACAGGTTGTAAGTTGAGAATCACTGCTCTAAATCCTGAACACTGGATCTTTCACATCCTGATTAATCTTCTGAAGCGTTCACGTCCTCTGGTTTTGAGGTCGGGGACAGTCTGTCCTGCAGCCTCCTGTCAGTCAGTCCGTGTAACGACGGGGCTGCGTTTACTGGGCGAACCTCTGAGCAATGTTTCCACGTGCTAAAAATACCAGCAGCAGCAGCAGCAGCGTCCTGCCATGCGGGTCTTCTCAGGTTGGCAGTACACACCCTGCAGGAGTCAGCCGGAGCAGGCGTGGACGCTGTTTTGACAAAAAGGACAAGCCCTTCAGAGGCTGTCCTCAGTCATAGTTTCAGTTTGAGCGTGCTCAGTTGGACTCTTTAAAGTCTGACGCCCACAAACTTGCAGTCTAGATATTGAGTTTTTTGATTATCGTCCAAAATCTTTCCAGAATACGAAGAATTTCTGATATTTTTTAATCTTTGACGATGACATCGTCTGGATTCTGACGACGTCCCGCTCTGCAGACGACCAGCATCGCTCAGAACCTTAATGCACACAGAGCTGGAGGATCTGGCCGCCTCACCGCACCGCCGGTCCCCCCACACCAGAACCTCTTACGTCCGCCGGCCGGACCCTCACCATGTAGACTGGAAGTGGAGCTCTTCCTTTGAGACGGCTCTCTTACAGACGCTGTGCAGGACGTTCTCGTGAGAAAACAAGGTCAATGTCGGCAATGTTCGTTTGCACCTTCGCACTTTGACCACGAGACTCCGAATTTTGAAGGAACTGAATGATTGTCGGCGAAATAATAAACAGCATCAAGCTCTTGGAGGTATTTGAGAAAGTCTCCACAGAAATCTGTTCCCGAAGGTGTTTTATATTCCAGAATATTTCGATAATTTGGTGATAAACTGAACTGAAGTTGAGACGAGATCTCGGTGTTTAAAAATCGTGGTTTAAATAAATTTGGGAGATGAGAGAGTTGCTTCCTCTCCCGGCGAGGCAGCAGAGGCAGCGGCTCACCAGCCTCCCTGCTCCTGCATCCTCCTCCCCCTTCCCCATCACCTCCTTCTCCATCCAAACCTCCAAGAAGTTCCCGTTCTTCCACGTGGTCAAATGCTGCAGGTACAGTGCGACGTCAGGCCAACGCTGCATTTCGGAACTTCGGACGCTTTTGGGTTTCGGCTGCTCAGACGTCTCAGATGTTTAAAGTACTATTTTTCTTTGTTTTTTTGTTTTCCAGGTACGAGGCGGAGAACGCCTTCTTCTCCAGCCTGAAGCTGAAGGACTTCAACATCATCGACACGCTGGGAGTCGGCGGCTTCGGGCGCGTCGAGCTGGTACGATCGCATCAAACAATATCAGATTACAGAAAAACTTTTTAATAATTTTTACGCGGGCTGCACGATATTGTATTTTTTGCCGATATCTGATATTCGGATATATCAGCATCAGAAATACGTTATCGATCCGCGGGGGGAAATTGTGGTTTATTACATTAATTACATTACATTAATTATGGCAGGTCGAAATAAATACCAGCTCTAGTACATCATTTTTAAAAAAATAATGACATGCTAGTGCAAATTGTTTGCTATTTCTGTATTTATGTTTACTGCACAAGTGTGTGTGTGTGTGTGTGTGTGTGTGTGTGTGTTCAGCTATTTGCAGTATCTTTCCAGTGAAGTATCAGTGCTGGTAACTGGAAACCAGTCCTCATGTGATTCAGAGTCCGGGCTCCTTCAGGGTTCGCTCTCGTTTTTTTATTAATGAAAAGTTTCTTGGGTGTTGAACTGTTAACCCTTTTGACGCCAAACTGATATCACACACACTCGAATCCCTCTGCGCACAAAATGCGCTTTTCAGAATCAAGCTTTAAAAAGTCAGTCCTAATCAAAATACCAAATATTCATTAATTTACAGAATTTCAACCCTTTAAATGGCAGGTTTTTGTCATGATTGCATGTTTTTAGATGAAAACACGCACAAAATTAATTATTTTCAATATTCTATGTGCAAAGTTGATATTTTGCTGCTGACAGTCTGGGATATGTCAGTGTGTGAGTGTAGCTGCTGACAGTCTGGGATATGTCAGTGTGTGAGTGTAGCTGCTGACAGTCTGGGATATGTCAGTGATCAGCAGCTACATTGACTGTGACAGGTCACCTAGTGGAAATAGCATGTATTTCCTCCATATGCCAAATATGGTCAAAATGACCTCATCAGGTGGAAAATAGTCAAAATGACAAATTCAGAGTCAAAAGCCCAGAATGACACCCAGAAATAATACAAGTCCTGTTTTTCTGCTCTGATGGCTGTGGGATCAAAAATGTCAGTTTGAATGGGTTTCAATGGAGCATTTTTGGACCTGAACAGTCTGAATGTAACTATTTAGTTTCCACAGTGTATTTTAGACTTATTGTAGGAGCTGAGCTGCAAATTCACTGATTACACTCAAATACGAATGAAAAGCGTGTAAAGTGTACCAGCAGTCCCTAAGGGTTAATGTGAGTGACTGGATTTGTTTACGAGTTGCATTAATCTGTGCAGTGAACATGAGAAGCGTGATGGATGGAAAAAGCAGAGGAGGGAGGGATGCAGCTGGGGGGTCGTGTTTCTCTGCTTCGGGAGGCGGGTCTGAGGGTACTGAAGGTCGGAGGGGAAGCCCTGCAGGGTTTGCCCAAAACAGGAAGGAATCCCCGCTCAGGGTTTCCCATCATGCCTCTGGAGATATGTTTAGTCGATACGTCAGAGTGTAACTCTGCCTCGAAGGAAAACTGTGACCTCCGACCCCCCAGACTGCCGGTCTGACCCCCTCATACATAACTCCTGTAGTCCAGGCAGATGTTTTCCGTCGATCGCAGGTTGAGAGCAGCAGATTAAACCAGATTTAGAGGAGCTGAAGGTGGACGCTGTGACTTTTGGACGGAGCAGTTTGCGTCTGTTTACGGTCTTTATGCTGTGAGGAGCTCAGCTAACCAGCTGCTGACTGTGGCGTCACATTTACCGTAAAGACGTGAGGGCCGTCCAGAAATAGAGGATCATGTCACGTTCTATAAAAACCACTGTGTGTGTGTGTGTGTGTGTGTTGGATCTTCCTATAGGTGACATTGGCAGCCGTCCACAGCGCCAAATTGCACACTCTCTCCACCTCCTACCAAAATAAAAAGGCTAAAGCCATCCAGGGCACAGTGCAAAAAACACGAGGAAGAAAAACTTTTGCACCTTTTCTCTCATACGGCCTCGTGCAAGAAAACATTTCCGAACAAATTTCCTCTTATTTTTGCTCATACCACAATTAGTTCTTATTTTGTTACCCATTGATTTCTGGGACTCGCTGTTGTTTTTGTTTTTTTTTTGTTTTTTTAACAGAAAATTAAGATAAAGTTTCAGAGAATGTTGCTGCAGGAGGCCCAGTGTTCATCATTTATTATTACAGTATTTTTTAACTGAATTGCTTGTTTTTGTTGGTTTCTCAAGTTCTTATCAGTAATAAATGCTGTCAGTATAAAAAGATAAAGGCTCGAGTCTCAGTCAGAAGTGTTTTATATTTATTGACATGAATTATTCTGTATATATGATCTGTAAAGGTAAAACTGAAAAACTCTTTTTTTCAGGTGCAGTTAAAGAACGAGGAGGCGAAGACGTTCGCCATGAAGATCCTAAAGAAACGTCACATCGTGGACACGAGACAACAGGAACACATCCGCTCAGAGAAACACATCATGACCGAGGCGCACTCCGACTTCATCGTCAGGTCAGAGCGACAATCTTCACCGCCGCAAATATCCCAACTCACTGATCCTCAGCAGCTTTGCTTTTTAAAAAATGAACATGTTGTTTGGTTCTTGAGCTGCAAAATAAAATATCTAAACAATATCTTTGTTTTTCGGAGCATACTTTGGTCACCAATGAAAATAAATAAAAGCGTCTGCATCATTTATGGTGTGGTTCCTGGCTTTCAAAATAAAAGCTTCCCTAAAAACACCTTCATGAAAAAATAAAAATAAATAAATAAATGCATATATATTGCCATCTTTGTAAGTATGTTTGTGTCATGTTCTTACAAATTGTGATGAAGCTCTTGTTGTTTGTGTTCAGGTTGTATCGGACGTTCAAAGACAGTAAATATCTGTACATGCTGATGGAGGCCTGTCTGGGAGGAGAGCTGTGGACGATACTGAGAGACAGGTACACATTTCACAATGTTTATCAGTAATCAAAAACACATTTAATCTGTTTTTATTGGTCATGTCTACTTTATCATTCATCCTAAACCTGGATTTCATCATGAAAATCCACCGTTTTAAGGTTGCATTTAGTGCTCCAGGAAGCAACAACAAAAAAATCACTTTAAAAAAAAACAAACATTTTGAACCTGAAAACCTGGGAAAATTGGCTTGATTTCTTTGAAAAACATGGGTAAAAAGGAATGAAAAATTAAAGAGAAAGTGACTCAAAATTAGCAAGAAATTAATAAAAAGTACAAGAAAGTCACCTGAAAATTAGCACAAAAACGGTGGAAAATAAATAAAAATTAGAAAACAAAAACAAGTAAATTACCTGCAAAAAAAATCTTAAAATTACAATAAATCTATAAGATAATTTTAAATATAAAATTATGTTTTCTGGAAACTTTCCATGTCTTTTTTCTCTTTAATCATTTCCTACATCTATTAATTTATTTCAATTTGTGGGGCACTTACTGCCATGTTTCATCCCATGTTTTTGAAAGAATTCAAACCAATTTGCGTTTGGTTCAAAGGTTTAAATACTTGTGGAAAGTGTCTGAATGCAGCACAAAGTGATGTCAATCAAGTTACATAAGTTAATAGCAGCCTGAAAAGCAGTAAGCAGCAGTTTTTGGAGAAAATGCTGTAAAAAAAAAAAAGCTAATTCTGTAGATAACTGAGCAGGACATCCAGGTAAAAAAAACCAAAACTGAAAAGGACCAAAATTTCCAGCAAAGAGGCAGAAACACCCAAGAAGGTTAACTTTGTATTTTTCAGGGGTTCATTTGAAGATTCGACCACCAGGTTCTACACGGCCTGCGTGGTCGAAGCCTTCGCCTACCTGCACGCCAAAGGCATCATATACAGAGACCTGAAACCTGAAAACCTCATCCTGGACAGCCGGGGATACGCAAAGCTGGTAATTTTTTTATTCCCTCACAAAATACATATTCAGTGTGCACGAAACATAACATCTAGTAGGAATCAGTGGGAACCTTAGCAGTGTAGCTTCATTTTTCTGGGTGAAATACAAACTTCCCACAGTGGGTCCTTAAGGCCAAATCCTGTTTCTTATTTTACCCCCAACACATCGTTAAAAACAGTTACCAGGGTTTGTGGTTGAAATTTTCCCGTATAAAATGGGACAATCCTTTTCAAAATGTCTCATGCCAACATCATTTTTGATTTTAGTTTTAACGAAACCCAATGTCTCAAAAATGTCGTAATGTTAATGTCCACACAAACTGAAATTCAAACTTTAGACATCTAAAATATCATCGACCCTACAGTCACCCAAAAAGTCACCAGTGATGTTAGTTCATCTGTTCATCCGTTTATTATCAAGAATATTATTATAGAAATAATATTTTTCAAGCTTCAGTTTCACATGTTTAAAAGGAGAGTAATAAAATTAAAAATAACACTTCATGTGGAAAGACGACTTCATAAGTTTTGTCTTTTTGTAGGTGGACTTTGGTTTTGCCAAGAAGATCGGTTTCTGTAAGAAGACGTGGACGTTCTGCGGGACTCCTGAGTACGTTGCTCCAGAGATCATCCTCAACAAGGGTCACGACGTCTCAGCAGACTACTGGTCTCTGGGCATCCTGATGTACGAGCTGCTGACCGGCAGGTGAGGACACAAACAGAAGACAGACTGTAGAGTTCAATAGCGTCAAACTACTAGTGTCCCACAAAGTCTGCGTTTGTCTCCAGTCCCCCGTTTTCAGGTCCAGATCCGATGAAAACTTACAACATCATCCTGAGAGGCATCGACATGATCGAGTTCCCAAAGAAGATCACCAAGAACGCCGCCAACCTCATCAAGAAGCTCTGCAGGTAGGAGGCGCTGTGTGCCTGAGCAGCTCGGATTTACTGTAGAGTCAAATTTAATTGTTAAAATCTCCAAGATTAATCTTTAAACCGTTTGTGTCAACAGAGATAATCCCTCAGAGAGACTTGGAAACCTGAAAAACGGAGTCAAAGACATTCAGAAGCACAAGTGAGTGAGTTTGGGAGGAACACCTGATTGGCTGTTTGACACGTCGAAATACAAGATAAAACTAATCTGCGTCTCTGTGTTCAGGTGGTTTGAAGGCTTTAACTGGGAGGGTCTGAGGAAAGGAACTCTGACTCCACCCATCACACCTGATGTGAGTTGAAATCAAATTTTGGCGAACTTACGCTGGACCTCTGACCAATCAGTGTTTGTAAATGTACTGAGACATAAAAAGACAACAACAAGGTGGTATGGATGAAACTGTCTGGTAAAACAATTCAAAGTGAAAGCCATAATTGATCAAAGACAGAGGTTATAATCTCAACCCAATATATGTTATGATGGGACCCTCAACGACAATAACAGACCATGAGATGTATTTGGAAGTTATGAAAGCCAATAAACGGACTGTAGATTTTTGACTTTTTCATTTTTTGTTGGGCTGTTCTCATCTAAACATTGCCTTAGTAAAAGACAAACAAAAAAACAGCTGGTGTGACCCACTCCAGGTGTTTGACAGTGTGTTTTTCTGTCCAGGTTTCCTCTCCGACTGACACCGGTAACTTCGACAGTTTCCCTGAAGACACAGATGAGCCACCACCGGATGACAATTCTGGATGGGATTACGACTTTTAGTCCAGCCCACACCCAAACCCAAAGGCCTGACACCTTGCGAATGATGGTGAGGTCCAAATCTCGGCTTCTCATTAGGCTGCAGAAAGGCGAACTTCTTGTGCCATTCGAAGTATGTTGTTACTTGGGGCGCCTTACTACAACTTTGCTTGTGTTGTTCTTTAAGCATTGCCGGACCTTGTGGGAGTGAAACCTCCGATGTTTTGTAGCCACGTTATGTCCCAAAGTGATTTGTGTGTACATAAGGCAGCTGATGGAAAGGTCTCCAGGCTTCTCACTGATAAAGTCAGTTCCGTCTAACATGAGGAACTCAAGCTGCCAGAAGACCTACGAGCTGGAAGATGAGGTGGATCAAGAATGAGGCAAACCATCTGTGCACATCTACAGTCTGCCCCCATTTCCAGGACCAGGACGACTTGTTGATCAAGTCTTTCAAAGTAGTAAATAGGTTCTAGAGGTCTCCAGTTGGCGCATACCTGGTCAAAAGGTATGTTCTTGACTTTTACGACCTGAGAAAGTAATCTTGAACTCTGGAACATAATCACAACATACACAAAAAATGTGCCCACGGGGCAGAAAAGCAAAGGCTATGAGTATTACTTTAAACCCAGAACAGCCCTGATTCCTTGTTCGACTACAGCTGAGCTTTGGGTGTGATCATCCATCAGCAGTCACACACTGTTGGTCTTGCTTTAGGTCATCTGCATTGCTGCAAGACAATTCTTTACAAAATCTTTAAGAGCAGGAATCAGTCCTAAAAATCTTAACTCGTATGTGGTCCGTCTTCTTGGCAAAAGAGTGCAAACATGTTCTTAACTTTCGCAATCTGGACATGTCATCAGATTTTAAAGAGCTCGTCAGAACATAATCGCTTCATTAACACAAATGTGCCAACGATGCATGAAAGATATTTTTGCAATGCCCAGGAGTGACGTCAAGAAATATGAACCTGGAACAACATGATTCCTTGTTTGTCTGCTGCTGAACTTTGGGTATCTTCACCCATCAGCACACGGTCACATGGTACGAGCCTTGCTGTATCTCCAGTATACTGCTGCAACACTTGGAGATAACCTGGACTGAAATTAGTGATCGCCACCAGAAACCTGCTACTGAAACCCATCAGTGAAGCCACAAAAGATGAAAGCTGGCAAATCTCACAGAGGCCAAACGAAGTTTTATCACAAAGTGCTTCCCAGAAAAAAAAAGACAAGGCTGGATCATCAAACCAGCAATGTGGGCATGGTTCATATCCTTCAACAAATTTGTGCTCAACCAAATGGACATACAGCACACCTGGGGCAAGGGATTGTACCAGTGTAGAGATACTGGTTGGTTTCTGGGACTCTTGGCAAAAATGTTTCTGGTGGGAGCTAAAATGGTTGAAAACAAGTGAGAGCAAGCTCGCATCAGACAGGTGACGGCTTCGAATTGTCCCTTCAGGTACCTTTTAATGGCATCAAGATACCATTGCAGCCAATCGAAAGCCTTTGCTCCTGTCAAGTGTCCTTGATCACTGGCTGACATTTGACCATTGACCCCTTAGACGGAGATCATACTTCTACCACTGCCTGTCCTGTGATGTCTGCTGTTCAGGTTTTGTGATCTGGATGCGGTTCTGGAAGTCCTTAGGGGCTTTTCTAACCCTTTGAATCTAGATTTAGCCCTGGCTTTGAAGAAACATCCCTGGGTGAGTTTTCGCTCCAAGGGACGAACACAAACAGCAAGAGGAAAGACGTAAGACTGAACAGGCAAACTCGAGGTCACCATGATGCCTTCACTTCTCATTTCATTTTCGGGAAATCCAAAGACTGAAAGACGAAATGTTTTGGGTGTAGCAGCTGTGGTCCTCCTCTGTGGTTGACGGGGAGGGCATACGAACATTTCTACTTTTAAACTTTCCTTTCTATCATTCTTTATGGTGTACATCTTTGGATCGCAGCATGAGAACCGATATTTTGTACATATTTCCACTTCTACGTATTTTTGCACGCACCCACAAACTCGAACACATGCACGACTATGTTGAATTTCTTATTGGCTGTTTGTCCCGAGGTGTTTCAAAGTTTTAAAAGTTTTAGAATTTGTCCTATTTCGTGTCTAAGGCTCATGATATACTTGCTTTTAAAAAACCTGTTTCCAGACCTCAGAATTGCCACCCAAACTGGCCTGGTGCTCTGCTCATTGTCAGTTTTTTCCTGCTGTAGACAGGATTTAGAATAAAGATGCCACGTTCCTGTGCCAGAGTGAGAAAAGTAGCCACATCATATGATCTATAGGAGCGAAAAAGTGCCTCCCTTGCAGTTTTGCCAAATACGGCATTTACGAATCGCCTGAAATACCATCTCATGCAAGCGTAAAACCTTTGAGATAAACAGGAGTTTTTTCAAAATTGACATGTTTCCATTAGGTGAATTTTGTATTGGAGTTTGAATTTGTGCAGTTTGAGGGTTAATGGAAACCCACCTACAGATGGAGTTTGATGATTTGCAGATAAAAAAGTAAGGGCCTGATTGGACAGAGTGTGTTTTAGCAACCTGAGGCAGCTTTTTGTGTTGGTTTTCAATGAGAGTGAAGTGTTTTGCTCACTGCTTTTGCGTTGCTGAACGTCTCATGTTTTTTGGCTTTATGCAGATCTTTGGCTTCCTGTAGATCTTTAGATTTCACTCATAAACATCAAATAAACATCTGTAGACTTACTGTTAAAGACACAATGCAGGATACACAAACTGGGTTAAAAGCAAGTATATCTACGCTCAAAAACCGACTGAACATGACAGAAAACCTAAAGGTAATCATTATTTTCAGTTGCTCGCAGTAACTCCACACAGAGATGTTGAGTGGACGTGCAGTCTTTGAGGTTTGTATTTCTGCCACAAACAAAGAATTTAACCAGAAAATCTTTGATCTGTTTGTTTGGATTTGTATTCATATGTGGCCTTTTGTGAAAGCAGCTGATAGATGTCATTCTTTGGTACGAAGCCTTTGTATTTAGCAGTCTGACTCTGTCGTGATATTATTATCGTAAACTGAGCAGCGATGTGACTTCTGTGAGCTCTGCATGAAAATATCGGAAATGTTCACTTTTTAACCACCAGAGGGCAGAATACAGTCAGACACGCCGGCAAACCAGCCCGACTCTAAAGGAATAGTTCGACATTTTATTCTGTTTCTTTTAGAGAGTGAGTGATTAGATGGGATTAGCATAAATACTGAAAGCAGGTGGAAATATTTATTTTATTTATTTTTTTGTTGGGGAGCCAGTGAAGGATTGTATCTTTGTTTCTAGCTTGTTTCTACAATCTGATTCTTTGTACACGCTCTAAAGTTATAAAAACATACCGACCAACACCCTTAAAGCTCACTGATTAACACGTGATAGCCTTTATCATCGGTTTAATGTTATGAGAAATTAGGGCAATGTTAAAGAACAAAAAATTATAGATTTTAAGAATAAAGTCAAAATATTATAAAAAATAAAGTCCTAATTTCAAGTCTTTTTTTCAAGAAAAAAGTAAATTTATAAGAATAAAAGTGTTAATATTATGAGATTAAACTGGTACATTTTTGGGAAAAAATAAATGCAATTTTATTTTCATAATATCATAACTTTATTAAAAAAAATCTCAGAATTTTCTCCTTTTTTATTTGCTTCTAATTTCATTAATATCATTTAAATAAATATCTCAGTTAGGTCCAAGAAAAATACTGCAGTTATATTAACATCATCACCACATACTGAAAAATCAGACTGCCGGGTTGATTTTAATGTCCAGTTGAATGTACGGAGACCACAATCAGAACAGAAGTTATTTTAAAAATGTATTTGGACCAGAAGTAGAAATATTAATGTTCGTATCCATTCTTAGTGATATTTTGTGGTTATGAGATTGTGTGATAAAGCTGATTTATTTGTATATACTGGGAATATAGTATTTTATGATGTGTCAGCTGTTTGTAGATTATGGGTATAATTGTTGTTGTTATTATTGTTACAGTGGCTGCTATGGTAGCTGAAGAAATGTTCTGACTCTCTTGCTCCGTCTCTCAGTTCAAAAAAGCTTTATGGGCATGACTGTTAAAAACAAAATCATTTTTGCCAAAGCAGTTTGATCTGTTTGAAAAATAAAAGCTGTTAACAAAAAAAGCAGACTTTGCGTTTCATATTTTTGGAGGTACTTTGCTGTACAACAGTGATTAACCCTTTGAAACCTGAGCAAACCGGCTCTATTTATTTATGTATTTATTTTCAAAAACATGGGAAGAAGGAAATGAGCAAAAGAAGAGAAAAAAGAGCCCAAAAATATTGTGAATAATTTTGCAAAACATACAGCTATGATTATCATAATTCTAGTTTTTATTTACCCAATATGCTCAGGGTTCAAAGGCTTAAACATGCGTGAAAGGCGTGCAAAAGCAGCATAAAAAAAGTTATGTCAGTGTACAGTGGGTTTCAAAGAGGCAGCTGTAGTTGATCAGGAGTCAAATTTAACTGCCTTGGAAACTGCTGTATAGTCAGTTCATACTTGTTCATAGTGGGTTTGCTTGTTTTAGTTTAGTTTTTATTATTAGAATTATTTTAGTCTGAGTTTATTTTTTATGAGTTATTTTTTTAATAGTGCCTTCTAATGCATCTTATGGTTGTTTTAATACATTTTACCAGATTGACAAAGACTAAAACTAAAGAAATTTACTATATATATATATATAATTATCGTATAGTTTGTTTTCTTTTTTCTAGGGTCCAGTTTTCATTTTTATTTCAGTTTAGTAAAAACTTTTTTCAAACTTCTTCTGTAGTTTTTTTTTTTTAGTTTGGTTTTAATTAACTATAATGAATTCTTGAACTTGGACTCAAAGATGAACAGATTAATATTCGTGTTCAAAGGTCAAGGTCAACATGATCTTGTGGTTGTTTCATTTTTGTACTAAATGCAAATCTCAGGAACACCTCAAGGGCCTTTCCTCAAATTTAGCACAAACTTCCACCTGGACTTACGAATGAACTGATTAGAATTCAGTGGTCAAAAGTCAAGATCACCATGACCTTGCATTCATCTCATTCTTGTAATAGCGATATCTCAAGAATGCATTGAGGGAGTTTCTTCAAATTTGGCAAAAACGTCCGCTTTGACTCAACGACAACCTCATTAAATTTTGGTGGTCACAGGTCAAGGAGGAGGAGGCACACAGCTGTAACCTCAGTTTATGGACGATCAACACTTCTCTGTCTCTAATACTGCAGCTGCAGTACCACTCTCTGCCTGAACTGTTACTGATGAACCATTGGGGCGCTGTTTTAACAAATATTTTTAATAAATCTGAAATATCAGTCATATCATGACATAATATCAAATATCACTATATTTATAAATCATAAAAATATATTTTTATGAAAAGTGAGAACGCTTCACGATTTTGCGTGTCATCCTTGCACCAGGGGCCATGCTAATCTTCTCTGTATCGTTCCCAGTTTAGTACATGTGTTACTTGCTGTAACACATTTTTTTCATGCTCTTTTTTCCTATTTGGAGGCTTTCAGTCTACACTTTGTCTAAGCCATGGGTTAAGTGATGTAAACATTTTTAAAAGACAGAGCAAAACAACAGACTGCAGCCTGACCACTGATGAATACGTGTCGTGTTTATATGGCTGGATTCAGAGACCTCACTCCCTGCTCTGTTTCTGACCAAGGTCCTGGTTTTGGTCCAAAGCTGAGGATTGTGGGACTTCTATGCAAAGCAGCTGCTATGTCAGGAGCTGTAAGGAAAGGAGACAAATGAGGACGAGGAGGAGGAGGAGGAAGAGGAGGAGGAGGAGGAGGTGCATTTCAGTCCTGCACTCACACTGCTTAAATTGCACTTTGGTGTTAACCTGCTCACAACCAGTTTATATTTCTTTCTGCACATTTGGTCTTTGCACCTTACTGATAAGCTGTGTGGTCTATATTTTGTTTTATTTGCACTCTATACTATATTTGCGCACTTTTTATATATTTGCAACTAATGCACAACAATTTAGCAATAACAATAACATTTTTTCTCATCAAAGGGAAAATAAAGAACACATTAAAATGGATTTTTATAAAAATGAATAACAAAATTAGAAAGGATAAATTAATTTAAAAAACTAAATAAATGTACTAAACCCAATGTACAGCAATAAAAAAAAAACCCTTATCAAATTTACTTTTAACTTATTTGGGGGATGAGTACAAATAAAAACACACAAAAAAGAAAAAAGACAAAATACAATAACACAAGAATTAGTAAAGTTAAAGATTACATTCATTATTTATTTATTAGAACAATAATATATTTAACAGAATAAAAGATAGCTTTTTATCGTTTTCATTTTTATTTTTTTAGTACATTGTTTAACAGGAGTGAATGTGCTTCTTTTAAGTGAAATATTGCGCTCTGAACGTCACTCAGACGTTTTGCTGAAATGAAAACAGGAAGTGAAAGCAAACTTCCTTTTGTTTTCTTTAACTTGTATTCTGCAGACTGGCCGCGAGGCGTCAGCGTGTAACCGCCGTGTGCGCGGGACCCATGGCGCCGCTGCACGTGAGTGTTAATTTGACTTAAAACTTGTTCATTTTAAATTAACATATTGATGTCATCCACGAATTAATGTCATGTAAGGTTGTAGTTTTAAGAGGAATTACTCTGCAAACACGCAGCTCTATGTAATATGTAGGAAATGACAACAATGACAACAAATGAGTCCAAACTTTTGACAATTAAATGTTGTTTTGCTTTTCGGCAAAGTTTCACACTTCGTCAGCATTACAAACATACTTTTTCTAAATCTAGAGGTTGTACCGAGTAATTCGGCATACATATTGTACACTATAAGCGGCTGTACATTTGATTAATCTGGTATATTTCCTGTTTGACTTGGCGGCCGTGCACCTATTGTTACAGTGAAAAGAGCTCAAAATATAGATATTTTTTAAATGTCTTGCTTGGAGGATTGCTATATGTGCCGAATTTACCTTTAGGCCTAAAGTGATTCGAATTTAATCTTTAAATCGTTTTAAAAAGGTATTTTAGTCGCTCACAAACAAAAGTTAGGTAAACTCACGGGATTTCTACAAGGAGTCCGGTGAGCCATTCCCTAATACCTTTACGATATTTAACTTTTTTGCAACCTCTGAAACATCGTCAACGTGATAAAATGACTTTGTCTAAAACGTCAGGTTTTACTGAGTAATTCGGCATACATATTGTACACAATGAGCAGCGATACATTTTATTAGACTGGTATATTTGCAGTTTGGCTTGGCGGTCGTGCACCTGATGTTACCTTGATGCTCAAATTTTAGGTTTCTTATTTTATTTTTTGTAATTATGATTATTTATTGAAATTTTATTTGGCGGGTTGTTTCTATGCCGAATTTATTCTAAGAGCTAACGTGCTTCCTAAATTATCTTAAAATCATTTTAGAAAGATGTTTTAGTTAAAGAAGACCACATAAATTCACATGATTTCTAAAGGGAGTCTGGCGAGCCATTCCCTGATGATCTTACGTTATCTAGCTTTTCGGCAACATTTCAAACTTCGTCAACGTAACAAACGGGCATTTTCTAAATCTAAAGGTTTTACTGAGTAATTCGGCATACATATTGTACACAATAATAATCGATAATCGGTAATCGATTTGATTAAACTTGTATATAACCTGTTTGATTTGGCGGCAATGCTTTTCACACTGACAACTCAGACTGTGAAATTTTTTAAATCCCGAATTTATCCAAGGACCCATAGTTAGTCTAAAAATATTTTGAAATTGTTTCAAAACGATATTTTAGTTGCCTACAGACAAGGTTACGTTAATTCAGAGGAATTTTAAATGGAGTCTGGCGAGTCAATCCCCAAATTTCATTAGCCTCATAATATGTTTGTTTTACCGTGAAACATTCTCCCTGCAGACAACGTAAACACGTTATAAGCTAATTATTTGTGTGCCGATTTGATTGCAAACACCCAAATGTTAGGGGAAGTATGTCAAACTCAATTTAGGGAGACATTTATTAGTTACACATAAACAAAATAACGTAAATTCACGATTTCTCAAACGAGCTTCGCGAGCCGATCCCAAAACCGCTACCAAAAGAAGCCCCCGCTTTTAAATGACGGCAATTTAACGTCGTTTTGCTTTTTAGACAATTTTTCAACTCGTCAACACAATTATGGGCCTCCTTATACATCTATGGGTTATACTGAAAAATTCGGCTCACATTAAGTGCACTTGACTCTGCAATAAACTAGACTTAATTGGCATTTTGTTTAGTTTGGCTGTTAGGCCACTTAATTGAACCAGGGAAGAAACTTCTGCAAAGCAAACATTGCAATTAACGAATCTGTAACGAGAATAGCAGCAGTACCTACCCGTAGTTAATGTTGCAAGGACACAGTAGACGACATTTGCTGGGTTTCTCCCACATTAGTTTTAATTGTTTCTGTGCTCCCATTGGCCCACTAACAGGCCACCAAATTGGTGTTACCTCATCCAAACATGGCTGCCTGCACACACCTTTTTTTCCCCCAGATCTTTATTTACACCAGAGGCACATAACAGTTATAATCATTTCCATAAAAAAATAACAGTGCAACTTTTGAACAAGCCAGGGAGTCCGAAATTAAGGACATCATCCTTAATTTATGAGTTCTTTGATAGTCAAACAAAATTATTTCCCATAAAAATATGAATAGTCTTTGCAGTTTTTTCTCTTCACATATTCTGTTGGGGTGCAGTGCTGTTTAAGTTCAAAGGTAAAACATGAAAGCAGGATTTAGAGGCAGTCTGTTTTAAATTGTTGATGTGAAACTTTTCAAGAATTTTGAGGAGTTATGTAACTGACGTTAACAGACGGCCCACTGAAATCAAAATATAACACAACAAATAATCTAACTAATCTGTACATTAGTGCCGTTTTTCTGTCTGTCTGCACTCAAACCATGGATTATTACAGGAAGCCTGGATACAGCCATGTAGGCGGGGCCACGTTTTTCCTATTACAGCTGTTCAGTGGCAGGTCGAGCAAAACAAACAAACAAAAAAGCTGTATTTTATAGGTGTAGAATAAGTGCAAAATACCCGGATATACTGGCCCACAGAGCAGGCGCACTAAAGACATAAAGATGAAGTTGGTGAATTTTGTTAGGTAACTTTTTGTCCGCTCTTATTCTCCACCGGTGTCTCTGCTGCTTTCATTCTCCACGGGTGTCTCCACGGGTGTCTCCACGGGTGTCTCCACGGGTGTCTCCACGGGTGTCCGCTCCGCTCTCATTATAAATAGGACGTCTTATCGCTCCGTCTCTCATCCAGCTGTGCTCTGTTGCTCCGTGATTTAGTGATTTGGCGGCCTGGTGTCCCAGTCTTTCTGCTTTCCAGTTTGAATTATTTTTATTGTGATTTAGAAAATGACTGGGGGGCCAATGAGCGCCTTATTGGGGGCCAGATTTGGCCTGCGGGCCATAAATTGAGTAGCACTGCTGCAGATGAGTCCCTCACATCTGACTCTCTGAGCAGCGGACGACACGCTTTTCAACTGTATTTATTTTATATTTTCATGTAAGTTCGACGAAAATTAATTTTCTCGTTGGCACAGACAGTTCTGACACACATATTGGATGTTGGGGGTGTAACTCCTTCCTCCTCCTCCTCCTCCTCCTCCTCCTCCTTTTTGACCTCCTCCCTTTTTTATGAATGAGACACACACACACACACACACAGTGATGTCAGCAACAAGCCCATCCCCCACTGATGCGGGAAAAACCTCACGATCAGGAAGAGAGCGGCATGTTTCCCGTATGTCTCTCTCCCTCTCTCTCTCTGAGAGGAGTCGGGTGAGCCAACGTCACCTCCCCTCCTCCCCTCCTCCCCTCCGTCCTCCCTCCATCCTCTCTCCTTCACAAGCCTGAGGATGAGTAATCCAAAGAGGGAGGGCGAGAGCGGCGGACAGCTAATAGGAGGCAGAGAGAGAGGGGAGGGGGATACCAGCGCAGCATCATCATCAGTGAACGTGAAGAACGAGAGAATGAAAATTCAAAACCTCTCAGCTCAGTCACACCGGAGATGACTAATTCCTGGACTGTTGCACGCTGAAAACGCCGGGACAAGGCAAGAATAAGGTGAATTCTTTGATGCACAGCACGCTTTGCAGGTACTGGAGCTGACTAATCACTGGTGAGAGGACAGGAAAAGATTTCTGGACTGTTCACTTACATGTGGAGCGTAACAGACTAATCTCTGGGAGAGCTGGACAAGAGGGGAGGCATCGTGGCACTTCACAGGGTGATACCTGACTAATTCATGGAAAGGTGGTTAATCATCACATATTTTGGATTTTGGGGACGGACAACTTCCTTAACAGCAAGCCTCCTCTTTTAATATCCATCTAAGCAAACTGGCTATTCAGCGAGTCTCACATGTGGTGTTTCAGAGACTGGGATCTGGCTAATATCTGGAATCGGTGATCTGAAGCATCACCTAACTGCCCTACAGTAACTGCACTGCCTCCTGTATCACAGCTTCCTCCTGGGACCCGGTTAATCTCTGGGTCAGTGTGTCTGGCATGTTCTGCTTCTGCCTGCAGAGTTCTCTGCTGAAGCTCCAGGCGCTGGAGGTGGAGGGGGGCCCCTCTCTGGGTCCGTCCCCTGAGGAGAGCCCCCCTGCCCTGGGCAGCAAGGAGCAGAAGAGCCCCTGCGGGTCGGTGGAGCTCGGAGGGAAGGAAGGGAAGACGCTGGCTCTCTGCCACAGCGTCCCTGCTGACGAAAACAGCCCCCCAGGTAAGTAGCACCTGTATTTCTGTCCACACACCTGTCTGTCCAATAACGTAGGGCAGTGACCCTCAACTTACGGCCCGTGGGCCAAATCTGGCCCCAAAAAGGTGGTGGATGACCTGCCAGTCATTTTCTAATTCACAATAAAAATAAAGTGATTCACACTGGGAACGTTTTTGTATTTCATCAGTATTCATTAGCTGCCAGAGTGAGTAAAACAGCATCAAAATAAAGCTTATGGATCAATAAAGTTAGAGCGGAGGATCCCCCAAACCCCCAGACCGAGGTCCCAGCTGAGACCCCAATGTTTGAAAAGAAATCTTTTAAAATTCTAGACACATCCTGAAATCCTGGAAATGTCCTAAAATCATAGAAACATCTCAAATCCTGGAAAAGGCCTTAAAATGTATTAAAATCCTTAAAATGTATTAAAATCTTTAAAATGTCTTAAAATCCTAAAACTGTCCTAAAATCATATCAAGGTCTTAAAATCCTAGAAATGTTCTACAATTCTAGAAATAGCCTAAAACCTGAGAAACGTTATTCAATTTAGGAAATCTCAGAAATGTCCTAAAATTGTAGAAACATCTTAAATCCTAGAAAGGTCTTAAAATCCTTGAATTTTTTTTAAAATCCTAGAAACATCCTAAAATCTGAGCAATGTCCTAAAATTCTAGAAGCGTCCTAAAAGTCTTAAGAAGTCCTTACATCTAAGAAAGGACTTAAAATCCTAGAGGTCTTAAAGAAATTACCTAAAATTCTAGATAAATTGAGAAATCTGAGAAACGCCCTTAAGTCCCAGAAACATTCTTAAAACCTAGAAAAGTCCTGAAACTCTAAGAAACGTCTCAAAATCTTAAAAACATCCTAAAATTTGAGAAGTGTCAAAAAATCCTAGAAACCCCCTAAATTCCTAGAAACATGTTTGGGGCTGCTGCGACTTTTGAAAAAGTGCCCCCCAAGTAAGTTAAGTATCTCTGGTTTGGTGACCCCTCCACTCAGTCACATCAGCGTCTGATTCCAGGTTTTCGGGAGTACTCCTGCATGTGAAAACAGTTTTTGAATTCTCCAACATAGAGAGACTCCTCACATAAACCTGGCCCGTCCCTGCAGCAGAGAGACGTAAAAACTTTTGAAATTGGTGCTGCACGGTCAGAAAAAACAGAGAAAAAGGACGCTTTTGCTGAAGACGTAAAAAACCTACAACTACCACAATGCACTGGGCTGCACCAGACCAATAAATGCTCCCACTGACATATTTAAACTCATCCCTTTAATGAAATTTCCCTTTAAAGAAGAATTGTTTGCATTTGTGTTGCTCCTGAATTTAAGTTTATTTTAATCGACAAACAGATTTTCCGTGACACGAACAGGTTACGTGTAATCAGACGCTGGTGCACAGACTGACATGATCTCATCACGCTACACGCTAAAAACACTGACTGCCGTCCATATGGTTCAGACATATTCATCCGTGTTTGTGGTGAGTCTGCTCATTCTGCATGGCACGCCACCAGCACGCCACCAGCACGCCACCAGCACGCCACCAGCACGCCAGCAGCCTCGCTCCGTGTCTGTGTGTGTTCTGCTGCTATTTATAGCGCCGCATGCAGAAGTAAAACACTCTGACACTGACCGAATCTGCTCGACTCATACGCACGTCTCCCTCATCACATTTATTTTTTTGTTGTTTTTTTGTGATCAAATTTTAATCGCTCTGTGCAGAGTAGAATAACAAATCATATAAACATGACTGCATCTCATGCATGTGTCCATATGTTTAGTTTCTAAATATAATAATAATAAAATTATATCAATAATAATAAAAACAATAATCAATAAATCTCATTCCAATTTTCAAAGAATCAATACCAAAATAATAAATCCCTGAAACAGAGCCCCGTTTCATGCATATATGTTTTACAAATGTTGCATTCACTGAAGCTCAAGAAAAAAAAGAAAATTTAGATTTTTAATGACGATGATGAAACGATGCAGATTAATCATGTAGTTTTTTGTTTAAAGGTGGTTCTAGCGTTCACGGAGGACGTTCTAGAGATTCTTTAGTTGGATCTAGTCCATTCGGAGGTTTTTATGGTGCTTCTACAGATCCATGAGGTGGTTCTAGTGATCACTGAGGGTGCTGCAGAGATCCTTTATTTGGTTCTAATGATCATTTCGGACTTTCGAGGTCATTAAGGGGTTTCTCAGGACCCTTAAGATGATTCTGTACGACATGTTTCAGGAGAAGAATTAAAGTTGTTGATAGATGTTTACAGAACTTGAAGGTTCCTTAAACGCGATCACACGTGTTTGTGCGTCTCCTCAGAGCCGCTGACGGTCCTGACCCGGCCTCCGCAGTCTCCCAGACACCAGCCGTTTGCCTCCATCCACCCCGGCCAGCAGCCCCTGACCCCCGACGCAGTCCCGCCCCCCAGCCCTCACCACTCCCCCTACTCCCCGCAGAGGAGCAGCCCTGGAGGCGAGGGGGGAGGGGGAGGAGAGGGAGGAGGCGGAGCTCTCCTGCAGCTCCTGGCGGGCGGCCCCAGCCCGCTGCCCTCCCCCCGCTGCTCCAGCCTCAGCCACAGCCTGAGGTTCAACTCCGACCCCGACACGGCGCCGTCGCCGCCCTGCAGCCAGCAGTACATACAGTCAGTCTCACCTGTCTGTCTGTCTGTCTGTCTCACCTGTCTGTCCGTCTCACCTGTCTGTCTGTCTCACCTTCCTGTTCGTCTCACCTGTCTGTCTGTCTCACCTGTCTGTCCGTCTCACCTTCCTGTTCGTCTCACCTGTCTGTCTGTCTCACCTGTCTACCTGTCTGTCTCACCTGTCTACCTGTCTGTCTCACCTTTCTACCTGTCTGTCTCACCTGTCCACCTGTCTGTCCACCCTGAGCAGTCCCATGTTTAGTTGTCTGACTCAGGATCAGATTTTATGGATTAAATCTCGAAAAATGTGTTTTTATTCTTATTTTATTGACGTGTTCAGTTGGCACGGATGTTAAACTGTCCACATACTTTTGGCCGTTATGTTTTTTGGTCACTAAGAGGACGTTGGCGGTTGAGTAAAACTCCATTTTCTCAGACATGTTTTTCATGTTGCTCTAAAGCTATCGTGTTCCTGGTTTTGAGTGACGGACGACAGATTTCTGTTTTCATGGAAATCCAACGACTGGTCTCAGATCAGCTGCTCAAACATCCTCTTACGTGATTTCTGGGTATTAAAGTATTTTAAATAAAATCCCGTCAGAGTGCAGCTCCGTCCGTCCGTCTGTCTGTCTGCTGCATTAATACGTCCTACAGCAGGGACACTCAACACGAGGGCCACACAGGAGGCCAGGGGCCAGTCACAGCAGACCATATGTCTGTAGGATTTAAGGACATTTTTGGGTTTTTAAGATGTTTCCAGGATTTTAGGACATTTTTAGGATTAAGGGACATTTTTAGGATTCTACAATATTTTAAGATTCACAGACATTTTGGGGATTTTTTAGATGTTCTCAAGATTTCAGGACATTATCAGGATTTTGGGATGGGTTTTTTCTAGTATTTTCGGACGTTTCTAGGATCTTAGGACTCCTCTGGGATTTTAGGGGATTTTTAGGATGTTTCTGGGATTTTAGGAAATTTCTAGCGTTTTCGGGGATTTTTAGTTTATTAGGACATTTCTAGAATTACAGAATATTTTCTTGGATTTTAAGGATGTTTCAGCGATTTTAGGACATTTCCAGGATTTAGGATGTTTTTAAGATTTTAGGACATTTCCAGGATTTAGGATGTTTTTAAGATTTTAGGACATTTTTAGGGTTTTATGAGGTTTTTCGGATTTTAGGATATTTCAAAGATTTTTGGACATTTCAGGGATTTAAAAACATTTCTAGGATTTAGGGATGTTTCAAGGATTTTAGGACTTTAAGGGCTTAGCTAGGACCTCTGTTGGGGGTGCGGGCCATAAGTTGAGTATGTCCTGTAAAACCCATCCTCCTCCTCCTTCTTCTTTTTTGATCATCACGTCAAGATAATTGAAATATAATTCTGCACGTGTGCTTCTAAACTGTCTGTCCCTGTTTGTGTCCAGGTGTCGGGGTCGGGACCGGGCCGAGGGCTCGGAGGACCCGGAGTGTCCCTCCTCCATCGCGTTCCTCACCAGACAGATCCAGATGCTGAAGAAGAGGGTCCGCAGGTTTGAGGATCAGTTTGAGCAGGAGATGAACTACAAGGTACAAGCAGCTGACTGCAGAGCACAGTTACGACAGACAGGGTTCGTACGGTCATTAAAAACCTGGAAGAGTCATGAAGTTTGCAAATGGCAATTTCCAGGCCTGGAAACGATTTAGAAAACAAAATGTACCCTGAAAGTTTTTGAAAATGTATGAATGTATGTATGTACAAACCTGTATAATAACAAATGATGTGTTCAAGGAATGCTGGAAATTTAAAAATCCAACAATAGTTGCAAGAAAAGTTTCTAGCTGTGATAAATGTAATTTTGGTGATTTTTCTAAAGAAGTTTTTTTTTCTTTTAAAGTAACCAAAAATTAAAGTTAAGTTTAAAAACGGTTAAATTTTAAATGAAAATATCCATCTGCATGTTCAACATTCAGTTAAACTATCAGTTCAGTTGTTTAATATTTAGTGTTCTGAACTGACTGAATTTGTTCCTTCAAGTGTTTTAAAATCATTACGTTCATGATTTTAAAAAGGTTTTTCGTCCTGTTCTGTGGAGAAAATGTTAATGGTGTGTTTCTTTGTTTCTCAGCCGTCCCACAACGATAAATATTCCAACCCAGAGATGATCAGAGTGATGGGGGAACTGGCGAAGGCTCGCAAACAGCTCAAAGGTAAAACTATCAGCCTGATGTGTTCATGTCTCTGTTGACAGATTTAAACTATTTGGCCTTCAGCGTTTGCTGATTAAAACCTCCATTTTTTTTAAAGAGGTCTCCGATTAAGAAAAATTAAATCCTGGGCCCCAACTAATTTGTAAAACATATTAAATTTGTCTTTGTTTAATTATTATAAAATTTTTTTAATATATTTTGTATTTTTATTTTATAGAATTATTATTTTATAATTCCAATTTCATAACAACATAAAAAATAGAAAACTAACAATATAATAATACAAATAATGAAATATATCACCAAAAATACATTAAAAGAACATGTTAAAAAAATTAATACATAACATTAATACATATAATATATGATAAAATATAGATGAAATATGACATATATCAGATAAAATTAAGTAGATTTGTTGTAGACAGTAAACAATAAATGCAAAATGAATAATGGAAATGGGAATGTAGTAAATGTACATGCATAATGGGTAGTAAAGAAGACATTTTGAGTGTGTTTTGTGTGTGTCCTCTGCAGAGATGAGACTCAGACAGTCTGTGTTTGAGTCGAAGGAGACGGACGGAGCAGAGAACACCTGCAGGTAACAGCAAAACGGCAACACACTGACTGCACATGGACACAGCGTGGTCCTCAGGTCAGATCCATCAGTCAGCGTCAATCTGTCCTGCAGGTACGTCTCCGGCCAGCAGGGGGCCCCGGACCACAAACCCACTCTGGAGGAGACGGTGGAGTCTCTGTTTAGACGGCTGAAGGAGAAGAGACAAGCTCTGGGTCTGCCGGAGAACATGAAGGTCACTGAATGCATGCTCACTAAACCCCGTGCATTTTCTGCTCCGTCTGACTCCCCGTTTTTTTATTTGGCGTTGTTATGACGGACGTCTCTGCAGCGCGTGTGTGTGTGCATGAGCGTAACTTTTTAACAGGGTAACTAGTAAATTGTAAGCTATCACATTTCACACTTAATCTTCCCAACACAGGTCGTAACATCAACACTGACGTGCACTGAAAGGCAGAACAAGCTAACGCTTCCTCACCAAACTCTTCTTTTGTTTTTGCTCCGTTTTGTTCCCCCTCTGTGTGTGCAGGAGATGACTCAGGCTCAGATGGTGCTGGAGAAGATCACTCTACAGAAATGTCTGCTCTACTTCGAGAGTCTGCACGGCCGACCAGTGAGTCCAGCTGTTCACGTACAGTTACAGCGCAATCTAGAGGATGGTGCAAGAAATCATATCGTAACAGAAATACACAAATAAACATAAAAAAGTAGTCATGAAAATAATATTGTGTTTCTGCAAGAGGCACTTTATGGTAACTCTATAGCTTTATAAGGGATAGTTCACCCAAAAAGGAAAATTCAGTGATTACCGACTCACCCTCATGCCCATGGAAAGTCAGGTGAAGTTTATAGTCCACAAAACACTGAGTCCCCATTAAGGCGTTGCACTCATCTCCCAAACAACTGAAGTAAATAGTGACCAGGGTTCAAACATAAAAAAACATACAAACAAAATAAAACCAAAAAATGTCTCCATACTGCTTGTCCAAAGTACTCCAAGTGTCCTGAAGCCCAAACGTGCCAAGTTGTTTTGAAAAGAGTCACTGGCCTTATGATTTTAGCCTTTTTGTAGCCTGGAGCTCCTAGTGTGGGAGCTGTGTTTTAAGTGAACTATCCCTTTAATCAGTTGTCCCCTGTCTGTCTGTCTCACTGTCTCTCAGGGAGCGAAACAGGAGAAGAACCTGGTGAAGCCTCTGTACGACCGATACCAGATGATTAAACGTTTACTGTGTGCCAGCCCGACGATCCCCACTATAGTGAGAAACACACACACGCACGCACACACACACACACACACACACACTCACATTATTTTTGTGGTTTTGTTTTTGGGCTCGGTTATGTATCACTTTATGTTCTGGATTAGAAAAGATCTTGTTTTTGTTCCTATGTTTAGTTTTCTTTTGTTCATCGCTGTGACCGCAGAGGTTTCTGTCGTTCCTCTGTCTCTCAGGAGGAGGAGGACGGCTCTGATGAAGACTCCACGAGCTCCACAACACTCGATGAACCTCCCGTCCCGCCGCTTCATAGAGCGGCACGACCTGTGTCTGGCGAGGAGGACAGCGACCGAGACAGCGACCCAGCCTTCGTGTCCCCATTAGATGAGGTGAAGGCCGTCCATCAAAAACCTGCTCTCACCATGGCCAACCTGCACGAAGCATCCAGGTCTGTGTCTCTGTGCGTCCTCGCAGGCGATAAACGTGGCCGGAGGCATCATGTCTTCAAGTTGTCCATCCGTCCATCTCTGTCTCATGATATCTCGAGAACGCATTGAGGGAATTACATCGATGAACTGATTCAAATTTGGTTGTCAAGTTCAATATGACCTTTCGTCAATGTGATATCTCAAGATTGCCTTTTAGAAAAAAATTCAAATTTGGCACAAATGTCCATGTGAACTCAATTATGAACTGACAAGAATTAAGGGGCCATGGGTTACTGTGAAATTGCATTTGTCACTTTCTGGTGAATAAAATATCACCACACGAAAATGTCGAAGGAATTTCTTCAAATTTGGCACAAACATGCATTTGAGCTAAACGATAAACTGATTAGAATTTGGTGGTCTAGGGTCACCGTGACCTTGCATCAGTAAATTTCTCGTGATCATAAAATCTAAAAAGTCACATGGGAATATCTTTTGATTTGTTAGAATTTGACGGTCACAGTTCAAAGGTCAAGGTCACTGTAACTTTGCTTATGTCACATTCTTGTGACCACCATATCTCGAGGAAACATCTCCAAATTTGGCACAAACATCCGCTTGGACATGTTTTTACAGACATGGTTGGAAACTTTAAGTGCAACATGGCTCTGTCCTCCCACCAAACCAGGTCTCAGCTGCTGGAGTGTCTGCGGGAAACGAGGGCAGAGAAGAAGACCAGGCGTAAAGTTCTGAGAGAGTTCGAGGACGAGTTTTACCGTCAGACCGGAAGGTGAGAGATGAACCAAGACCTCAACCTGTGCAGGGGCAGATTTAGGTGATTTGGGCACCAGCATTTAAAGTTAAGTAAAAATAAAGAGGTAATATCAGTGCAATCTGCTTAAATTGTCTTAAAATCTACCCAAGGTGGAGCCCGTTTGTAATAATAATTTATATTATATATATATATATGTTCTAATTTATTTACTGCTTATATTAAATATTCATCTGACTCATATTTTAAATGATCAGATTTTTTGGTGTAAAATCTGAAACTGCAGAGCTCCCTGATGAATAAGCCAACTTATAACTTATAATGTGTTACAAATGATTATTTCATAATCAGACATGTTGAGTTGACATTCAAAGGTTCTGCTGCCTCAGCCTTACTTTATTCTTTTTAAGACTTCAGAAAAAAACATTGATACATTTTTCATAACATTTTATTTCAAAGATATGAAATTAGGGATGTTGTTAAATAGTTTGTTAGTTTTGTAGAAAATACACCAAGGGCAGTTTGTGGTTGATGTGGTATTGTCAAAAAGCTTCTCTGGAGTGCCACAAGGATCTCTACTGAGCCCGTTGCTTTTTTCTATGTTTATTTAAATGATACAGTTATATATACAATCATTTTGTTGTATTACTTTCTTTAAGGTTTTACTGATACTGTTATGTTTTACCAACAGAATCTGCCAAAAAGAGGATCGTACTCCAATAAAGGAGGAATACCAGGAATACAAACAGCTCAAGGCAAAACTGCGTCTGCTGGAAGTCCTCCTCAGCAAACAGGAAGTCCCTTAAACCATGTGAGACAAAACTGAAGCTCCCGAAAACACCCCAAAACTATTCCAGTGATTATCTGAGAGGAAAATGGGGCTTTTATATGTTCTTGTTTAGAGAAGAAGAAGTGTTTGAGCTGAGATCAAGCGTTTTCCTTAACATTATTTAACCCTTTAAAACCTTGGTCAACATCACTTTTCTGATGCTTTTCACAAGTATTTAAAGCTTTGAAACGGGATTTCTTTCAAAAACATGGAAAAAAGGCTAACAGCAACTTGGCATAAAATGTCCCGCAAATTGCAAAAAAATATATATATATTACAAGGTGACAAGAAAATGGCCTACAGCTTTGCTAAAAGGGAAATAGAAAACGTTTCAATAAAAAATTATCAAAGAACTTGGGGAAAAATATCAAGAAAACCAAATTTATTGTTATTCTAATAACATATTTAAAATTTGATCACCCGAAAAACTATTCACATTTATTATTTTTGCTAATTCAGGGAATTTTCTTGCATTTTTTACAATTTTCTTGCTACTGAAGTTGCTCATAGCCTTCTTTTCATGGTTTTGAAAGAAATCAAGACAATTTGCTTAGGTTTCAAAGGGTTAAAAATATTTCAGCTATGTTAGCTGCGAAGCTCCAAACCTAATAATATCAGCCAGTTGGTTGTAGCCTGACCGTCTTTTATTTCATTATTTAGTGATTTTCAAAAGGTTTAGGAGCCGGTACTTTATCGTTTGTGACGTCCATCAAGGAATACATACGGCAAATATGAAAGTAGAGTCAGCAGCTGTTTAGTTTAGCTTAGCATAAGGCCTGGAACTAGCTGTTTCCAGTGGCTATGTCTCTGCTAATGTTATGGTAGCATGGTACATTAATGCTATGAACATGCTTAAAACGTAACGTACAAAATGTTTAATGGTAACACTCTAACATTGGACTAATGTTAATGTTGTGTGGACATGTTACCTCAACAGCATATATGATGTTTACCTGCGAAATGTTTCAGTCCGTTATTAGCTTAGCCACAACTTGACACTGCTATGCTATAAGTGTTATGCTAACATTAGGCTAGGCACAACTTGACTTAACTCAGCTGTATTTTTCAGAACGTAGCTAACATACCATAATATGGTGGTTACCACAAGAGAGGGCGTTCATATCGGCTTTTCTCGTGAACACAAGCCCATTTGAATGCAGCAATGGAACCGAACCTAACATTAGCATGTTAGCACAACATTTAGCATGTTAAGGTAGCCTGCTAACATTCAAATGGATATGTTTTGCCTTCATTTTATAAAGCTGCTGACATATCAGTCGAAGCTCAGTCTTTTTTAGTATTTTTGCATATTTTGAACAATAACAGAACTCTGACTACTTCCTCTTCAAACTGTAAAACCTGTAAATACTCCAGAAAAGTTTTATAAAGTACAAAAAGATATCCGTATGCTGATGCACCAGTGGAAACTTGTATACCAGCATCCTACGGTGTGTATCAATTTACCTGCATCCTCAAATCTGAATTTTGTACAGCTGCAGTTATTCCAGTCTGCAAGGATGAAGACGTTAAAATTAACTTCGAATATGTGTTTCCTCCATCTTGTTTGAGTTACTGGACCAAAAAGTTTTTTTTTATATGGGACTAAATGTGTGTGTGTGTCGATCTGAGAGCACTTTAATCTGTCACCGGGGTTTTGCAGCATGAAGATGAGAGTTTATTTATGAATGGGACAAAGAGGCAATGAACAAATTATCGTTGGTATTTTGTATGTCACAATATTATGGAAAACAACGACATGAGATGGATGCATCTGTATTTATATCATAGCACTTTATGTCGAAAAAGGGAGAGTATTTTTATCCAAAGTCATATGTTTAATATGCAATATGGTCCGCTTTTAGAGATCAGCGCTGGTGTCTGTGAACTTTGTACGAAATTCACGAGGTCACATCACGGGCTACGATGTAGCTGATGTGTCATCGGGGCTTCCAGGGTTGACAGACTGCAAGATCTGCGATTGGCTGCTTGTGTTTTCCCGACATGTTTGTGATGGGAGTTTGTTAAGGTCAGGTTGCAACAGTATGAGACTTTAAGGATACGATAAACATCTCCGAAAATACTGCAGCATCACGGTATCACATAATTACTATTGTCATTTACAAAAAGGTTCCCTCACTTTGTCGTGGACAAAATTTCAGTACTTTTTCATAACTTTTCAAAGATTCAATATTTACTTACCGTACAAAAGCAAATGTACGTAGTATGATAACCGTCAAATTTCAAACCACAATATCCTTGAAACCGTAATATCGCTGCGATCCTAGTTCAGAGTGAAGACGCCATTCGTATTATTGTATTACTGTTACTGTGCGGAATATTAAACACATGCGTCTCATGTTGCGGAGGTGAAATCTGACGCTCACCTTTAAATCAAAGCCTATGTTTAATCCTTTACAGTCCACTATAAATCCAAATTAAATCCTAAACTTTTTACACTCACCTTCCACCACGATATCCTCTCTGACAAGAAAAAAAAACTGCATTTTTATCACAACAAATTGAGAAAACTTGAGAAACCTGATGTCAAGTAGATGGAGTTGAGTTTGGCCACCAGAGAGCGCACACCTGGAAATATGTGAGATGAAATTTTTTGTGTATCCCTGACGTCAGTGACTCGCAAAATCTTTGCAACTGAGGTGAAACCATATGAAGGTTTTGTGCCCTGAATTGTTGAACTTTAGTTTCACGTCAGTGTTGATATTATAATCATGCCTGAACTCATGCTGTGATGATTAAAAACGTTCCCTGTTGTTGTGCTGTTCTGGTCTGCTTGACAAATTTCTATACAGATGAGATTAAAATAAATATTTTTGCTATCAACACAATTTTGTCATTTTATTGGTAGAATACTTATGTATTTACACTCAGTATATTTAAATTTGACTGGTTTTAGTGTAAAATATTTGACCGTAATGAATGAATTCATGCACTGTGACTCATGAGGCATGATATTTGTTTTATTTTTGCAGTTTCCTGGTGTGTTATCCGTATTATGAGCTTGTAAGTGTGTTTTGTTTCAGGTCCTGAAAACAGACTTGTTCCAGAAAGTTCGGAGGCTTTCTGAGAGGCGATGTTCAGGAGCTGGGACCTTGCAGGAATCTCACTGATAGTAAAAGCTGGCGGCGACTCTGAAGATGTCTGACGTGCCTTCGTATGGCGTGATGACGGGTCGAAGGCCTTTCCACTGTTTGTAGTGTCCGAAGTGTTTGATCCTGTAGGAGCCGCTGGGGGCCGACGGGGGAATGTGCCACTCGATGGTAGAGTTGCTCTGCTGATTCGAACCCTTTAGCCAGTGAAACCTGCAGAGAGAGACGTCCTATAAAGTTCTCAAATACAACTGGAGTTAAAGGTTAGTGTCATATAATATAACAAGTATGTTTACTTAAGTGTATATTCACCTAAAAATAAGAATTGCTGTGTTTTTGTTACTTTAGATTGAGCTGTTTATCTACATAGGGAACAGCTTCTCGTCTACGGAGATCCTAATGTTACCGCCATTTGTCTGCATTAGTCCCAGCCCATTCTCACTCCAAACTCTTCAAATAGCACTGTTCTGTCAGTGTTTTCGGCCAGTCAAGGTGGCTTTTGGCGTACGCCAAAAGCCACCTTGACTGGTATTCCCCTTTAGACTGGTATTCCCCTTTAGGCTTTTGGCGTACGCCAAAAGCCACCTTGACTGGTATTCCCCTTTAATAAAAGTTAGGAGGCATGTTTCTAGATACTATTCGCAAATATGTACAAAACAAATTGGGATGGGAGCCAAAACCCTTGGAAAAGAATTGTCCTGCACACCAATATGGCGGCGATATCAACGCACAATTCAGTGAGCAATGTGGCATCTATGTGTATATAAATGTCTATGCTTAACGCTACCTGGTCTATGTAAATTACCTGGTCTCCCATGATGCATCAGTATGGACAACCTCCCAGGTGTTTGTTCGGTTGTCATAAATCTCCACTGTAACAAAAGTTTTATCTCTCTGTAAGGGACAACAATACAGAGGTGGTTAGACAGAAAGCAAGAAACAAAATAACAAAACTGCAGAGAGACAGAGGAATAATGAAACAAATACAAAACTAAATAAAAAAGATAAAGAAGTTTCTGGTCTTACAATGTCTCCAGAATGTCTGGGGTTCCCTGCTACAAACGTGACAGAGACCACATCACCCTGAAAAACATTAAAATACTTAGTTACGTTCATATAAAAACAACAGGGTGTCGTCAGCAAAACGGTGGTAGAAAACCAATATAGTTCAAACTAAAAAAGGAAAGTGACCAAAGGGCAGCAGCATCTTCAGAGTTAAATTAACTGGGCCTGGTACTGAGCCCTGGGGGTCGCCACAGAGGGAGACTGAATGTCCTACCTGTCTGTAGACGGGGTAGACCTGCTGCAAGACGTCTCCGAAGCTGCTGTTCTCTGGTTTTTTATCAACAGGTGCATCAGGCAGCAGATTAAAGAGATTCTTCTCAAAGAAGGGAGGCTGTGGTCCTCCCGGCAGATCTGACACTCTGTCCTGAAAGCAGAAAAGTTATTATTTTCACCTAATATTTGTTAATTTACGTCTCTACACTAACTTTTTCCAAAAGGTTTATGGGTGGGCAATATATATCAAATATACTCCATGAATTGTGGCTTGTTCCACGTGCAATATATAAAATGACTATATCCCAAACATCAAATGGTTCTCTAGCTCTCCCACAAAAATACACAGATGCCTTTGCAGAGCTCAAGACCGTGACGATTTAGTCACATTTTGCGACCACGGAGTACCACTGCAATTTGCAAATACTATTAATATATGATCGGGTAGGCACTAACCACCTTGCCTACCCTGACCCACTTTACTGCTTCTGAGTAGATTTATGGATGTTTATTCGAATATACAACAGACATTTGAGATCGTCCCAAAGTGAAAGCGTCATTAAATAAAAAAAATAAACAAAGTTTAATGTCTGTGTTCAGATCTGACCAAACTATGAGGCAGAGAAGATTATTTTTTTCACAAATTACAGCAATCAATAACAATTGAAATCCAGCATAAGAATACTGTCTCAGTGCTTTTCATTAAAGGTGTAACCTGTCAGTCTCACCTGTGCGATGGCTCTGGCGAGGTCTCGGTATTTGAGCAGGTAGGCACTGAGCGTGTGTGGACCGTAGATGGTGGAGGCTCCTTCATACCGCTGCACCTGAAAAACACAGCTCTCAGTTCATGATGAACCGTCAGTGTAGTTAATTTACTTTATATTTCTGTGAGTATGGTGGACACTACAGTGCCTATGAGTCTCAGCTGCCACGTACCTGGTACTCTTCAAAGGTGGTGATATAGTGAGTGTACACGTTACTCAGGCCTGCGATCACCACCACCGAATCCCTGAATGCCCCCTCTGATTCGAGCTCCTGTCTCACACACACAAACACGGTACCATCACATGACATGTTGCAGGTGTGATGCATTACTTATGTATATGTCCACATTGTGTCTCACCTGTTTGACAGCTTCTCTTAACCTCCTCCCCGACATGGTGCTGTTAGTGTGCAGAGCAAAGAAACAAAGTGAGGATACATTTATCATGAGGTCAGGATATGAAAAATCTGGAGATTTAGGCTATTGCTATTCCAACTCACTGTACCCCCAAAATAATGTACAGAAGGCCCCTAAAGCACAATGAAATATGCAACCCAAACCATACTACACTGCACATCTTTTAGTCCCCAGCAAACACCCGCCAAGTATAAAGTAGATCGGATAAGCGGTTCTTAAAATATGGGAAGGACTGACAAAGTTTACACACTTCACAACACACAAATATTTTTTATTAGTGGTATTATATATTGTCATTCATAATAGGCTACTATGTATTTTCAATAAGGATGCACGATAATTATCAGCCTGATAATTGGACTTGTGTCATATGCTGATAATAATAATAAAATTTTGGCTGATAAATAGAACTGATAATAATAAGCATAAAGTGCTTTGGTTTCACCCGTGTTGCCATGGTTTCGCTCCTCCAGTACTACATACACTGCATTATGCTGCATGTCAAACTGCTGCTGCTAGATCAGTCCACAACATGTCATCAGTCAGCAGCAGTTTAACCCATTGTTTCTTTTTCTTTTTTTTTAACTCTTTCACTGCCAATGACCTGATTTTCCATCAGTGTGTGTTTTTGCTGTAGTGTAGGGGACACTGTTACGGATGTTATGCAATAGAACATTTCATATATTTTTATTAGTAGTGGTATATATTAATTATCTTATGTATTTTCATTAGTTGTGTCCTGTATTATTGTTCGTATTATACATTCTCATCTGTAGTGTAAATATTATCAATAGTATTATATATTTTCGTTAGTAGTATTGTATATTATTACTTGATTTGTGTATTTTCCTTTCATATTTCATATTTCACATGTATTATCATTTGCATTGTGTTATTTCATAAGTACTAATAAAACATTACGTCATCTCTCCAGGAACAGCTACAACAGCCACAGAGCCGATGGTGATGATCTGAACATCGATGATCTGAGGATGCCACGGTAGAGGCCAGTTCATCTACACACACACACAAAACACATAACAGCTGTGCGTTCACAAACAGTAACACACCACTACCTTAACATCATTTTCAACCATCGCAGACTGGTTGTGTCTGTTTAAGGGCTTGTCCTCACCTCTCCCGTGTTGAACAGGATTGGTTTGGGATGATGACACTCCTGTGTCTGATTGGATGGCTCACCCAGGAGAGCGTCTCTGATCCCGTCCCAGAATGGGTCGCCCTCCACAGCGCCTTCACAGAGAGAGACCGTCGGGTTTATAGGGGTTCAAACCGATAACAGCAAAATGACAGAATCATTTTGGAGAGACCGTAGAATCACCTTGAGTGAAGTTGAGGTCTCCTCCTCCATCTGTTGTTCCTGCTGCAAAACTGTGACCCAGAGCTGGTTTACATGTGCTGACCTGATACACAGAGACATATACGCAAATATTGATGCACTGAAATTCATTAAGGTTAAATTAATTGACAACCAAAATCTAATGATTTCATTCATGAGTCCAAGTGGATGTTTGTGACAATTTTGAAAGAAATCCCTCAAGGTGTTTTTTTCCAATTGCATTCACTCCAATGAGGTGGAAGCAAAGTCACAATGACCTTGACCTTTAACCACCAAAATCAGCAGTTCACTGTCTTAATAGGCTGTCTTTGGACATGTGACACATATACAAATTGATATTGAGTATGGGAGCATGGCTTTAACCTGTTGTCTGTAATATGTTTTCGTTGTTGCTGACCGTATGTGTGTCGTCGATCTGAACTGTAACATTCGTCATGTTGACCCACTGATGGGCTGAGTGAAGGAAGCCAGTCACCTCTTCAACTGTGTTAGCATACAGCTCCTGCAGGGGGCAGCAACACACACATTCACACATTTCATCAGTTGTGAAAACACAAAATTGACCTTTAATTCAACACTTTCTAAAAGCCATGTCCTCACCTTAGAGTAACAAGTGTACCCTGTGGGGACATGGGTTTTTGTCCTTATTAGGCATGCAAGTCCCCGCGAAGCACTGTGTGACACGCTTGATGTCCCCACAGTGTAGTTAAAACAAGTGTTTTGTGAGAACTTTTCATCGATTACATTCATACACTTTTATTAAAATTAAGTAATACTACTAATTATTAATCACACAGACAGATACCTTGGCCTTACTGTAGATTTTGTGTCCGATGATCTTCGTGCTGTCGAACATGTCGTCCGAAGGTCCAAACGCTTTACACATCATAGTCTGAAAGACATACGGTTCCTGTTTACTGTATTATTGTATTGAGTGTGTGTGTGTGTGTGTGTGTGTGTGAGTGTGTGTGCTTTCTCCCCCCTCCTACAGGGCAGGAGCGGTTGAGGTAGGCCCGGGGTAGTCCGGTGTTCATACAGTGAGGTCCTCTGGTGTTCGGACTCACATCGCCGAGGTTACTTGAAGAGAAACCAGCAACAAAGCCTCCCTGAAAGCGCACACACACACACACACACACACACACACACATAGTCTGTCGTACTTTTTAGGTTTAGTTTAAAAAATAAAAAAAAATGGAGATTGGACCTGCATTTTGTGTCTCAGATTACCTCATCCCCAATACATACATACCTATAGTTTTAGGATTTTAGGACATTTCTTGGAATAAGGATATTTCAAGGATTTCAGCACATTTCTAGGATTTTAAGACATTTCTAAGACTTCATCACATTTCTTAGGGTTTCAGGAAATATATATTACATATACTATTTTTATAGGTTTTTCGGACATTTCTAGAATTTTAGCGCGTTTCTGATATTTCCAGACTTTTAGGATGTTTTTTAAAGATTTTTAGGATGTTTCAAAGATTCAAGAAATTCAGGACACTTACTGGCTTTTGGGACATTACTAGAATTTGTCCTAGGTAGGACAATAGGATCCTATCTAGGACCTCTGTTGGGGATGCTAGAGATCCTCCACTGCCTTTTTTTTTATATAAACAAGCTCTATTTTGATGCTTTTTTATTCCCTCTGGCACCCAATGTTTAATACCTTTCCAGGTAGCTCTCCAGGGTTTTTGTCCTGCTCCATCAGGTAGGAGGCGTAGCCCATGTTGTCGCTGCTCACCATTTGGTTGGTGTAGTTCATGCTGACGGCATGAACAGCGAACCAGCTGTGAGGAGGGACAGAGTCATATTGAAAGTCAGACCAGAGTCTTTACATTTAATCACTGTGATATTGTTTTGTTAGTATTATTATGACGGGAAGGTGCTGTGTGTTTTTACCTCAGCATACCGATACCGTCTCCGTCCAGGTCTGTGAACTTCAACACCAACACCTGTTTATCTGTGTTCCACTTATACCTGAAGCATGAATAACAACATTAAGCAATAAAGGAAAAATAAAGGATTTTTTTTTCTTTCCACAGGTTTCAGTTAAAGATTGAATGCATTTTTCAAGCACTTTTTAGAATTATGTCTCTCAAATCTTCTGCACAAATTTGTTAAAATCCGTGTTAATGAGCACACAGGTGTGGCATTGTGTTGTTGATCATATTGCACATTTTAGAGTGTCTTTATGGTGATCATTCCAGTGCTTACCTGTGTTGTAATGATGCTGTTTAATCAGTCACACCTATCAGGTGGATGGATTTTCTTAGAAAAGTGCTTACTAACACAGATTTTAACAAATTTGTGACCAAAATGGGAGCAAAAACAAATGCGTTGCATCTAAATATTTGTTCATTGTATCTATAAAATGAGCAGTTTACCACCTTTTCTCTGTCCCTCTCTGTCTGTGTCTCTCTGTACCTGTGTCTCTCTTCCTCTGGGTTGTTCAGGTAGGAGTGAGGACTTCTGTTGATGCTGCTGTCGTCCAGCTCTCCTTGGCTCCTGTAAATCCTGCCTGGCCTCATGTTACTGTGGGCTATGTCTATACTCTGGAAACAAGGTATGACTCATTAACACATAGTACATCAGGTTATGTCTGTTCTTTGGGTAACAAGTTCGTTCTTTCAGAAGTTAAATGTTATGTTGGATTATGTCTGTGTTTTGGAAAAAAGATTTAAATTGTTAGTACATTACATCAGGCTTTGTCTATATACTGGAAACAAAGTTTTACATTCAAAAATAGATTTTTATGTCATGGATATGTCTATATTCTGGAAACAATAATTATACTGAAATACAATTTAAGAGTACATAAGGCTGTGTTTATATACTGATGGTAGTTTTACTTAAAGAGATATGCACGGTTCACCTGGCCATGTCTATCTTCTGTTAAAGTTCAGTGTTTTATTTAGTCTCTGCAACTAATCAGTTAAATCACACACACACACACACACACACACACACACACACACACACACACACATACACACCTTGACAATGCCATTGACCAGCGGCTCGATGGACGCCTTCATGTAACCTTTACTGCTGATCATAAACAGCGTGTACTGGAAGTATCCGGCCAGTCCACAGTGAGTGTGAGTCCCACTCAGGACCACATTATCCTGACGGTACAGATCCCCGTATTTCACTTTCAGCGCTTGCAGAACCTGCATGCAAACACACGTTTTTATTTACATACATTCTTTAATCTTATTTTGTTTTGTTTTTTGACACCATTTGTTGACGCTCCGTGCAGTTATGGCTTTAAAACAAGCAAGAAAGTCTACATAGGGCGGGCGGGAGTGAAGATGAATGGGTCTAACAAACTCTGGACTTACGCTTGGGGGCCCGGCTGTTTGTGTCCTGTATAAAATCTAAAGTAATAACTATGTATGTGGCACATACTAGAGATGTGTCATGTTATATTACATTACATAAGTAACAAACTTATTTTAAGCCAAATCATTATGTATTTTTTGAAACCTAACCAATCGCTCTTGTTGCCTAAGCCGAAAGAAGTAAACCTAAAAACAAAGTTTGCTACTTACATAACTACGTAACTAGTATGCATGCTAGACTTCTACCTGTAATTGAGTATTTTTGTTCTCTGAAATACTTTTACTTAAGTAAATTATCTAAATACATCTTCTATTACCTATGTGTACTTTGTGTGTTTGTGTGTGTGTGTGTGTGTGTGTGTGTTCACCTCCAGGCGTAGCCTCTGTGATATCATCCCTACGTCTGCAGTGACGAACACGACTCTCCGCCTCCCGTCGTCGATGATGAAGGCTCGGCTGTACAGGCGAGTGTGTATGCCTGCAGCTGTCTGCTGAGGCTTTGCATAACCCATCTGAACACACATACACACACATAATTATATTCATGCACTAATCGGGGAGTGCCTTTGCCATGTATCTGGTCTGCAACAGTGTTTGGGTGGGTGGAGTGTGTCAGGTGGCATCCACATGAATGCCAGGACTCCCAGGACATTACACTGTAATGAGATGATGATTAATGTCCCTCTGGTTCGTCTGCCGGGACTGCGTGCTTACCTGGTTCTGTACTCTCCGGCTCCACGACTATGTCTCCTACATGCTCCTACACAGTACCATTACCTGTTATTGAACTGACCTGTGTGTGTGTGTGTGTGTGTGTGTGTGTGTGTTTGGGCAAACGTCATTAACCGCTCACCTGCCTTTTGGCCTGGTGCAGCTTCCGTACTAACCAGGCTTCCAGATACCTTGAGGACAGACTTTGCTGAAGTGTTGAACTGTACTGTGTGCCCTGCGCCTGCTAATACGTGGCATTAAACACCGTCAGTAGCTGTTCCATGATTCATCTATATGTTTGTCCCTGTACCTTTTTGTTGTCTTCTCCTGTCGTTTGCACCTTTAGTTCATTCTTTAGTTTTGCACCATGACCCAGGAAACACAGTTACTTCCTGTAGGTGCTGTACTGCACTGTATATGGATAGAAGACAGTAAAGCGCACTTATCTTTTGTGTGTTTATCTTTTATCCTGACTGCTTCAGACTAGACAGTGTGTGCTGGAGGTCAAGGTCTGACATAACCAACAGAACCACATCATCTGCAAACAAGTGATTCAGAGTCTCCAAAAACTTTGCATTGAGATACAGAGAATATGGGAAACTCTCCGTTTGAGTTTGAGTTTCTGGTACCACAGAACTAAATATGTTTCAGGTTAGTCCCACACATAACTTGAAGATCAGGTTAGCTTTTGGGATGTAAAATTTGTCTGATTTGGTGCTGAGATTCAGGACTAGATAGGTCCAAATTTGAGAGTCTCTTGGAACCATGTGTTGGACCAGGGTACAAAGGAGGACACTGGAGCGCAATAATCTAAAATTTTGAAGCAAGTCCAGCAAAAAGTCATGACAATTACGCATTTTAAGTTGTTTTTGCTGCTAAACACTACATTCTGGCTTAATTGGACAACCAGGAGAGAGTCCAATCTAAGTGGACATCTGGATACCCGGGAGTCATTACAGCCTATGTGGGCATTTGGAAGTCACTGTTGTCCAAAAAGACACCTTGGAGTTGTTACGATCTCTCCGTGGACACCTGGATGATGGTGCCTCTTAGTGAAGACACTTGGTAGTTGCTACCATATATGTGAATACCTGAAAGTTGTTACCCATCTAAGTGGACACCTGTGAGTCATGATAGTCTATTTGGACACCTGTAAGTCATTAACAATTCTACATGGACATCTTGAAGTTCTTACCGTCTATGTGGACACTTCGAGGTCGCCATCGTCTAAGTGGATACTTGGGAATAATTACCATCACAACATGAATGGAGACCTGGAGGTCTTACAGTTTATGTGGACACCTGGTAGTCGTCTATGTTGACAGCAGGTGTGTGTGTGTGTGTGTGTGTGTGTGTGTGTGTGTGTGTGTGTGTGTGTGTGTGTGTGTGTGTGTGTGTGTTGTTACTGACCAGAGGGATATCGGCTGGAGGCCCTGTGCAGTCGGCTCGGCCCACTCCGATCAGGTACGGTTTGTGCTGAGGTTCTGGAGTGACTGGATCTGGACCTGACGATGCAACAGAGAATGGTAACTGTTATTTTTAAAGGACTATACTGCTGCTCTAATTCACCAAATTATTGTCAGTTTTTAGAGTAATTTCCTTTACTTTTTATGAAAATCCAACTCCAGTGACTTGAAACTTGTTGCAAAAACAAAACCCATCACAGTCAATGTTTAGTTGATGCTGACTTTTTTTGTCAAATGTTTTGTAGTATAAGTTTGTTTGTAAACAACAAACCTGACTTCTTTTATTTTATTTTTTGTTGAATCACTCAAAGTTGACTTTGGTGCCATCTAGTGGTTACATTACTTCCTGAGATGATTTGGCTAAAACTTATATCAGATTTTTTAACTCTACCCTTCATTTCCATGTTCCCTCTTGCCCCATGGAGCTGAGTTACAAAAACACGTGCATGAAAACTTTTCTTATGAAACGGGGTAATCCTTCAAAATCCTGATACATCGTCAATATGCTGGTGTTTACAAAAACAGGCGCGATGAGTGTTGGTGAACATTACAAATATGCCGTCTTCTGCTGTGGTGAAATAAATCCTTTGTGTGGGCTACGAGCATCATTTTGCAGGCTAAAAATGTATATATATATATATATATATATATATATATATATATACACTGCTTCATTACCAAGCCACAAATGGTGCTCTGTAGCTCCGATGTACCCTGCCACCCTGTCTGCTACTGCTATTGATATTAGAGGAGCACTAACAAGTGCAGCACCTTCACTGCTGGACTTTGGTTAGAGTCTGGTCGAGTGGGAATCTTGGCTTAAATCTCAAAAAAAAAAACCCCACAAATATATGGTTCCTTTTTTAAAGGCTCAGTTTATTCCTAAATCAGTTGGCCATTATATTTCTTCCCCAATCAAACAGGGAGAAATAGTAGAATGTTTGGGGTCTATTTGCAGTGGCGGATTAATCCACGTTTGGTGCTCCAATGTGATTGTGCTCACCTGTTTCTGTTTTCCAGGTAGCCATCAGTGCGATCAGCGTCACGCTCACAGCCGTCATGATGATGAACAGGACGCCCAGCGTGACCTCCAGAGCAGAAAGACCGCAACACGCCGTCTTCCTGCCGGCCATTCTGCCCGTCAGCGCTGGAGGGAAAACACTGGGTGAGTTTTGAAGTCATTTCAGATTTATTCTTTTAATAGAGTCTCCTGAGTAATGTGACCAAACTATAGGTTCATGTTGGGATGTCCCGTTTAGAACCCAAAATGATCCAGAGTATGAAAGAGAAATGAGTAAACCCGAGTTTTGGTTGCACCAGCTGTTCAAAAATCCTTTGTGAAGTTTAAATGTAAAATCCTTTACAGACTGTAGAAACCATCAGCTAGTAACTCCCAAGTTCTTAAATCATTTTTTTTTTAAAAAAGTGTCCAAGAGCCTTTTCACACCTGAAAGTGTAAAGCAAGGTTTGTGTTTTTGTTACCCTTTGAAACCGGGAGCGACGTCACTTTTCTTGCTGCTTTCAGACGCCTTTCACAAGTATTTAAACTTTTGAGCTCTGAGCAAGTTGATGCAATTTCTTTCAAAAACATGAGGAAGAGGCAATGCACGACTTGGTAAGAAAAGCTCCAAGAATTGCAAGAAATTAGTAGATTTAGGCAATTATCATTTTTTTTAAACTTAGAGAAAGTAAGTTAATATCATAATAGCTTATTTCAAAATTTGTTTTGTAATTTTAAGCACTCGTTTGCCTTGTTTGCTAACTTGTGACGTAATATGTCAACCATTAAAAGCTCCAGCAGCGACTTGCTGTAAGGGGGCATATCAGCACCTACCGTGGCACTGCCGGACATACTTCATCAATAAACGGGTTCTCCTCCAGCACTTGTATACGGGGACAAGGACAGTACCCAGCTAGCAATTTTGGGTTCTAAAAACGTTCTAAGAATGTTATAATGCAACCAATGCAACATTTTCGTAACATTTTCAATGGCAAGTTTTCTTTTAATTTTCAGAAGGTCTAAAAGTTAAGGTAACATTCTCCATAAACATCAAGAAATGTAAAAATAATTAAATAGATAAACAAATATATATCAGTTAAAAAACAAAAATAAACAAGAGGGGAAAAAAGTATATATAGTATCTAAAAAATATAGATAAATGTTTTTTTAAAAACATTATTTTAAATATATCATTATTAGAATTATGAATATAGTTTTCCTGACATTTTTAATAATTTATGTTTTTAATTTTTTTTTTTTTTTGATTTTGCCCTATTTAAAAAACACATTTTCAAGTAATTTTCTTGTCAACTTTACTAATTTCTTGCAATTGGTGGGACATTTCCAAGTTGTTCCCTGCCTTTTTCCTCATGTTTTTCAAAGGAAATCAAACCAGTTTACTCATCTGAATGCAGCTCAAGGAAACTGCTGATGATCCCAGTTCTTAAAGGGTTATTAAACAGCTGCCGTAAATCACTGCATGGTGAAAAGCTACTTATTTCTACTCAAAAGGCTGCTCTGAGGTCGTTTTCCGTTCAGCCACCACAAGTTCTGGACTCCACAGAGGAAAAACAGGCAGCATTCAGACGCAAAATCAGTCATAAACTGAGTAAAAATGACATGCTGGAACTCACCTTCAGTGTAAAACCAGGAGAAAAAGTGTGTTTGTGTTGAGCGAGTCTGATCTGAGGTCTGTTTCCCAGCTTAGATCCACCGAGAAGTTCAGCTGTTATCTAACTGATAAACAGGTAATCTCGCACTCCAAAGGTCTCTCACCTGAGTTTACAGATTATAGATCGGTGACCGCAGATAGCGCAGATTTTACAAGTAATAAATTAATTCAAGCTGTTATCAAGCTGTTTTGTTTCGGAGTGAGACTGTTCATTTTTGACCTCGGAAACACCAGATGATAAAACGTTCTCAAATCGAGGTTCGTTTTCTTGCTTGTTCCAGAGCTTTTGACCGTACCACACGATCCTCATCCTGGAGTTTAGACAGTTCTTACAAAACTGTAACTAAATGACTATTGCTTCCAGTTTTTGTCTAGATCTAGCTTTTGTTTCTTTTGAGTTTCAATGTATTCAAGTTATACTGAAGTGTCCATTAAATCCAAGACAGTGAATATGACATATGTATATATAGACTGTATAAATTATTGGACGTAGCTACTGTGACGTCACCGATTGGTTGTTGGACTGCTGTTTTAAAGGCACATCTGTTGTTGAACATCTGTTGGGAGGATGTTGCTTTCCTTACTTTCTACAAACAATAATGATTATACACTGCTGCCCTCTAGTGGTCATAGGGATGAACTCCCTTTTTTAGGGGAGAAAATACGCGTAAGTAGAGCATGCATTTCCTGTAGAAATTGCAGTGTGAATGCTGCCAGCAGAAATAGATTTTAAAGCATTGCTGGAAATGCAGAAATACGAAATGAAAAACTCTTGAAGCCTAATGCTCTGCACAACTGAACTTTCACCTCACAGTGATGTGTGGACGCGAGCTTGAATCAGTCTCTGAGCAGCACAGTGTGACGATGGGACTTCTCCATTTTCTTGTGCAGCAGCAACTGTATAACTTCATCTTTCTTTGCAAATAATCAGCAGATTGCAAAACTCCACTTTCCTCATCGGCAAATTAAACCCCACTCTTCCAAAAAGCAAACCATTTCAATCATGATGCACTGCAGCACTGACATAGTAAAGGCTATAGTAGTGTCTATAAAATCTGTGCCCCCCAAAAACAGTATTGTGCTCCATGATTTTTGTGGGTTACGCTGCACCACATCAGCCCCGGCTTTACAGGCCTCGTGAATGTATTGTTTCTTCAGAGCCGATACCGATTTTTCTAGTACGAGATCGTTTATTGCCATTGTTTCACACGTACGAGTTCACATTACCAGCGAGAGCATTTATTGGTTTGGTGCGGCGCAGTGCATTCTGGGAGTTGTAGCATCCCTTGTCTCTGTTTTCTGATTATGTTGCACCAAACTCAAAGGTATTCACGTCTTTCTGTCGCAGAGATGGACAAGTTTTATTTAAGGGCAATCTTTCCAGCAGTGAAACACTTGTTTAATCTTTATCTCAGGCATCTAACCAAAAACCTGTCGATTTAAAGACGATTTACCCGCAAACACGAAAACACGAGGAGTCTATTGAGACAGAAAGACACAGGAGACAAAGTGAAGACATCAGATCTCACCAGTTTTCTGCTCCACTTTTCTTTTATTGTCACTTTACAGCTGGTAATCATTCACATCACAGTTTCAAACCTCCATCGAGGTGGAAACGTGGTCGAGTGTTTTGCTGCAGTTAGCAGACTGAACGTAACATCTTAACCAGCAGAGGCATTTTTATCCACCGGCAGCTGTTTGACAGAATTTACACACTTTAAAACATAAGTTGAAATATTTTTGTGAACTATTGATCTTCAGTTTACATGTTGACTGGGTCGAGAAACTTTTTTTCTTTTTAAAAAAATGTTCTATATATCTGTGTTTTCTTTGTTATGCCTCCACGCCGGCGATATCTGAGGCCGGAGGCATTATTAAGGTTTCCTTTCTCGTGAAACTGATATCTCAGGAAAACCCCTCAAGAATGAGGGAATTTCTTTAAATTTAGCACAAACGCTCATTTGGACTTGGACTTATGACGTTTTATAGGAACAGAAAAGGGAGACATTTGATCAGATGCTGAACTGTTGACACTAATCTGTAAACTGCGTCTGTTTTCACAGACATGGACGGAAACTGAAAGTGCGACTGGTTTGTGAAAACACACAATTGCGAAGTTGTAATTGTTTATTTATCTTTTTTGCCTTTGCTGCAATTATGTTCGCAGTAAACACACTCGTCAACATCGAGATTAATTTTCTCTGTTTCCATCTAAAGATCATGTGAGTTTACATACTACAGAGCGAAAAGAGTAAATAAAATCGTCTGATGTCCTGCTGTATGTCGGTCCTGGAGAGCTACTGCGCAGGACGGATCTTCATGCTGAGGGACTTCAGGGAGTAGTCATAACCTTTCCAGGTGGACCACTCCATCCCAATATGAGAGATCGTGTCATCAGCCCCCCAACGATAAACCCCGTTTGGATTTGTAGAGTGACAGCTTCTGTACCAGAACGCCCCCAGATACCTTTTGGCACAGTTCCCGCCCTCATAAGTGTCCTGGTCTCTGTCGAAGGTGGAGAACTTAAATCCGTCATTAGCGCTCAGGGAGTCTCCTACAGAAACACAAGTATGATCAGAAAAATATGGTTCGGCTAAAACGTGTCATCACTTCGTCATTTTAGACACTTGTCTCAAATAGTAAATGAATTCTTGAGTTTTGACCAAAAACATGTTTTGTGAGGTCACAGTGACCAAATTCTGGCGTTTGTGTCAAATCTGAGGAAACTCCATCAAAGCCTTTTGAGAGATCGTGTTCATTAAACCATCACCTCCACGGACTCACCTGCCCCCCCATCAATGAATCCAGACACATGCAGTGTGTATCCGTGGGACTCTGAGTCGATGGAGAACGCGGAGTAACGAGCGAACGCTTTGTTTCCACTGAAGTCCTCCATGTCGACCAGCAGCTCGTACCTCTTCCTCAGAGTCAAGTTATAGAGAGTCTCGAGACCTGAAAACACATTTATAGAAACAGCTAATTTAACAATGTCTTGAGTTTGAACCCTTGGAGGTTTAGGGGTTTTAACCCTTTAATATTACAGACACTCATATGTGCACAAAATGCGCTTTGTAAAATCAAATTTTAAAAATTCTATATTTTCTTATTTTACTGAGTTATTTTTTTAACCCACATCAGTCCTAATCATAAATATCAAATATAGATGTTTGTATGTTCTTTTAGGATTTTAGCCTTTTAAATGCCAGATTTTTGTCGTGATGCAACCATGTCTTTAGATTAAAATTAAAATGTCTGTACTTTTTTTATGCATTGTCAAATGCTCACAAACATGCAGTTCTGCACTGAAAACACACTTTTCAAGCGATAAAAAACATTATACATTAATATGATTTTCTACTTTAATTAAACTTCATTAAAGTAGAAAATCATATTAATGTATAATGTTATTTTTTTTTTAGCCAAGATCAGTCCTAATCATAAATATCAAATAATTATTCATTTTATTATTATCATTATTATTCAATTTTAACCCTTCATGTGCCAGTTGTTGTTGTTTTGTCTTTACGCCACTATGTTTTTAGACAGAAAAAAAACAAAAATACGAAACATGAATTATTTTCAATATAGTATGTGCTAAGTAGAAAGGGTTTTTTTTAGCATGTATTTCCTCCATATGCCAAATATGGTCAAAATGACCTCATCAGGTGGAAAATAGTCAAAATGACAAATTCAGAGTCAAAAGCCCAGAATGACACCCAGAAATAATACAAGTCCTGTTTTTCTGCTCTGATGGCTGTGGGATCAAAAATGTCAGTTTGAATGGGTTTCAATGGAGCATTTTTGGACCTGAACAGTCTGAATGTAACTATTTAGTTTCCACAGTGTATTTTAGACTTATTGTAGGAGCTGAGCTGCAAATTCACTGATTACACTCAGATACACAATCTTGCCAAAATTCATGCTAATGCATGAACACAGCCAAAATTATAGAAAAATGAAGATTGAAAAGCGCGTAAAATGCACCAAACAGTCCCTAAGGTTTAGCCTGGTTTCTCACCGAGCCAGTACTCTCCAGCAGCGCTGCCGAAGCCCGTCTTGTAGTAATTCCAGGGCCGGTAGAAGTTCACAGAGCCGTCCATCCTCCTGTGGAAGGCCTGGGGAGACAGGATGGAGGGTCAGCTAGCTAAAAACACAAGATATCTGACAGCTTTTGGTACCACACAACAAGGTCTGTCCTGGAATAATATCAAAAGTCAAATTTCTTTAGTGTATAATTGCTTGACAATAAGAATTGTTGTGTTTTCGTTACCTCAGAATGAGCTATTTATATCAAAATAGGGGGTAGGTCTTCATCTACAAAAATCGCCACGTTGCATCGCCGTGTTTCCACAATTTCTACAGACAAACCGAACACTGGCTCTAGAAAATTCAATGTTTTAATCGCATGTTTTGTTTGTTTTGAAGAGAAAGAGACCTCTGCGGCTCCTGAACAGCACTGAAGGAATTCTAACCAGGAGAAGTTTCAGCTGCAGTCCTCACCACAAGACGCCACTAAACCCCCCAAAATATCACACACTGGGCCTCATGCAAGAAACTATATACAGGTAAATTTTCTCTTATTTTTGCTCGGATCAAGGGTTTGTTCTTATATTGTTAGTACTCACTGATTTTTGGGATTCACCATTTCTTTTCTTATTTTTGTTCTTTTCTCTGAGGTAAGAGAAAATTTACGAGTGGTCCAGAGCACTCCACAAATTGTTGTCCAACACAAGGAAAAATAAGTTTTATATTTGAGGAACATTTTAAAAATGCACTAATATTATTTAATCAAATTCTAATTCAAACAGTTAGTTGATTAATTAGAAAATTAATTGACAACTATTTTTCCTGTAAGTCATTTTTCACGCAAAAAGAACATTTCATGGTTCCAGACCTCATATATATTGTATGTATGTCTTTTAATTATTTTGATTTTTCTAATTTATTTAAACCTTTTTGCATGTGTGCATCTTCATGAAATCACATTTACTTGGTTTAAGTTGATTTAACAAAACGTCAGTGTCACAGCTGCAGAAGTTGTTCTTTTTTCAGCCTTTTGTAGTGTCATGTCTCCAGTCTTGTTCATGTGTCAGAGTCTTTGCACACGGCACAAAACTGCTATTATATAGTGTTTTGGGGGCGTTACCTGTGCCGACAGGTGACTTAAGATGAGTTGGGATTTATCGTTGAGCTCACCTGATCAGAGCAATTTTGGGTGGTTAAGAGCGTTTGGTGCATCTGGAGTTGACTTTTCTTACATTTTTTCTTAACAGAAAATTTAGAGAAAATATAAGAGAAATGTATATATAAGAGCAGAATTTAGCTCTCTAGTTAAAATACTTACCGTCCACCGTCCGCCCAGAGAGTCCATGTCACAGTGCACCTACACACAGAAACACACACTTAATAAACCTGATCCATTTAGACATGAGTGCTACAACCTGTACGACTACTACTACTGCTGCTGCAGGTGCTACAACTACGACTACTTGTATCTGTTGTACTAGAAGCATCAGTATATTTAAAATTGTTTGCAATTACTATTTACCTCTGAAAAACTGTCTACTTCTGAAACACAGTACAATCCCTCCATTGCACCTTTTGAACATACTTTTTGTGTCCTTTAGATTCTGTTTTGTCATTTTATATATTTAAATTGCTTCTTTATTTTTCATCTTATGTTCTATTCTGTTTAAACTCACTATTTTAGTCTGTCGTTTATGGTAATTGTTTTGCACCAAAACACCAAGTCACATTCCTTGTATATGTAAATGTACTTGGCGATCGAACTAGATTCTGATTCTGAATTAGTACTGCATAGAGACAGAATACTTTACAACAGTTACTATTAACAATGTATAGGCCAGAGTTGGTAAAATAGTATTTATTTTTGATAAAAGTGGCAGAATACAAGTAAGTACCTTTAGTCAAGTATAAGTATGGACAGATTATTAGATCCAGGGCTTTTTATCATTATAAGGGACTGTTTGTTATTTATGGGAAGGGAGAGGGCGGTGCAAGGGGAGCATGTCAAATAGTTGTTCTAGCACTGGGAAGGGACTTATGCTCCTTTATTTTGGCTTATGGGAGGGCATCCAGCTTTAAATATTTTTTTTAAATATTTAAAGTTTTTTAGAGTTTTTTTTTTTTGAAAATGTAAGCATTATGGGGGGGGGGTGAATATATATACACATACCTGGGCCATATGATACCACTGATAAACAGTACCTGGACACCAGATGTGGGTCCGATGGGATAGATGGCGTACGCTCCGCTGGGTCGGCTCCTGTCGTTGTAATAGATGTCGCTGCAGTCCAGCGGGAAGACAACTTTGTAGCAGCTGGTCAACACCGGAGCCAAGAGGAGGACGAGGACAGAAACCGGCTAGAACAGAAGAGAAGTTTTTATTTTGCTTTTTCTTCAAGACCAAGTTTTCCTGCAGAGTTCAGCCGCTGTTGCAGTGTCAAAAGGGACCATTTCAGGTGGCTCAACATCTGATCAGGATCCTCCTGAGCACAACAACAGACAGTTTCCGTGCTCATCCGACTGTGAGTTTGTCCCGGGCAGACCCAGGACACACCAGAGGGATTAAATGTCTAATCTGACCTGGATCACTTTGGGATCCCCAGGAGGAGCTGGAAAGCGTTGCTGGGAAGAGGGACATCTGGAGTACTTTGCTCAGCCTGCTGACCAAACTCCAGATAAAACAGAATGACGGATAAAACCATGATTTACAGTTTGAACATCTGTGAGTTTGGCCTCTTCAGCCAGAGCGCAGCGTCGCCAGTGTGATTGGTGCTGATGTGAAAACAAACTCTGCTGTGCTGACGTCGTACCCAGTCTGGGATTTAGCCAAGGTGTTAGACATTATCAGAAAATTAGGGGAAATATTATGTAAGAAATATATATATTAATTTGATTATATCTTTAAAACTTTTCTACAGAAAAATCAAATACACTGTATATAAAACTTATTTTAGAAATAATTTTCTTGTGCATTTTTGTTAATTAATTAATTTTTATTATTATTATTTTATTTTATTTTTTGTTACTGGCAAATTTTCAGCTATTTCTTAAGTTGTTTGTTGCCCTCTTCCCAAGCCACCTTGCTCGGGTTTTAAAGAGTTAACATACTAAAACTACTGATGAACATTTAGTCAAACCGTCAGATATATAAAGTGACAAACTAACCTTCATGGTCAGATTTCTGTTGAAGCGACTTGGTGAAAGTCTTGATGTCAGGGTGTCTGGGTATTAAGGTTTCCCTCTCTGTCCTACGTGTATTTATATTCAGAGATTACTGAACAGCTGCAGTTTCACACCGATAAAACAATTTGAAAAACAAGTGGAAACTTACGTCCTTGAGTCTACGTGCACCTTTGGGTTACACAACATTGTTGGCACCCGAACTTGACACGCCACCACTCTGTAGGGATTTTTTTAACTTTTAGATTAAAGACTGGGTTTTAGAGGTTATTTACGCTCAGTGTCCACTTCATAGGTACATGTGTACAGTTTTAACGCAGCCCAGACAGAAATGTGACGGAAAGTCAACTTATTTGATAAACTGTCAGAATATAGCCACAAGCAGCGATCCCGAGTTCAAGCCCTTTCTCAGCCAACACAAGAAATGAGCTCAGTTTTCCAAGAGGCTTCTTGTTTGTGTTGCCGTAGGAAGTTTTGGGCACATTGATTACAGCAGCACATTGCTGCCAATTTGAGTCATATTTCTTGGAAGCATTTGCACATCATTTCTAGTTATCGACCGGATTCATACAGTCATGAAAAACCAGGAAAAGTCATGGAATTTGCAAATAGCAGTTTCCAGGACTGGAAAACGTTTTGAAATCTAAAAAACAAACAAACAAAAACAAAACTAAAAACTAGAGAATTTTGTTTCACAAACCTGTAATTAAGCAATAACACAGAGAGGGAATGATGTTTCGTCGTATATCATCACGGCTGTGATTCGGTCGTAATCACAGCCGGGATGACACACAGCACAACACGACCTCGAGTGTGTTATTGTTTTTATACAACAGTCCTACAAGCGTTTTTTATTTGTTAATATCAGAGTCTGTAAACAGACACTTGATCTCCGCCGTGATCTCTGTTACCTCGTATCAGACAGCGAGTGTGTGTGTGTGTGTGTGTGTGTGTGTGTGTGTGTGTGTGTGTGTGTGTGTGTGTGTGTGTGTGTGTGTGTGTGTGTGTGCGTGTGTGTGTGTTGTTCAGGCTGTGTGTCCCTGTCTCACTGCACAGCCTTGTAACATCTGTAACAGCTGGTTTACTCCCAGTGAACGGTCGGTTTACCAAAACCCGTCACAGCTGCCCCCTCCTGGGCTTCCTCATAACTAAATATCTCCGGTGCACGTCAGTCAGATCTGGACTCACTTTAAAATTCCCGTCCTTTCTTGCTCGCCCCCCACTCCTTTCTCTCTCCTCTTCCTCTTTGCTCCCGCTACATGAACAGCGCTAACTAGCTGTTTGAAGCTTCGCTTACACCGTACTATAAACATATCCCACTTTCACTCTCGCACCGATTAACGGGTTTTTAACGGCTGTGAAGCGGACTGATACATGCAGAGTTAAAAGTTAACAGCCCCAGTGATGTTGTTCTGTATATCAGCACTCATGGCACGCCTCTCGACCAATCAAATTGCTCGGTCTGAACTAAGTGTTGTGTATTCATACAAAATGTGAATTATTACACATTGTTGAATTATCAGAGTTCAGAGGCCCGTAGGAAATTTGACAATCCAACAATAGTTTCTGCTTTTACAGTCTCTGGCTGTGATACATGGTGTCATTTTGGAGATTTTTGGAAAAAAAAAAAAAAAAAGTTTTAAAAGTAAAAACAAAATGCAAAAATATTTTCTTGAAAATTTTTTCAATGCTCAAATGTTCTCTTAAAAATATTACAAAAAAGCTAGTTTTCTTTAAAAATGGCCAAAAAGCTTTAAAGAAAAAAAATAAAGAAAAGAAAACATGCCTTCCAAACACGTATGTTTTCTTTAAAATCTGAGGTAAAATAAATGCGAAATACAGCCAATTAAAATTGTATGGTCCTCCCCTAAAACCAAAATTAAAAAAAAATTGCCAAAATGCCAAGAATTTTTCAAGAAAAAAAAATTGACAAAAAGTTTTGAAGAAAAGAAATCATCTTAAAATTTTAGAGAAAAAGAGTTTTTAAAAATCACAAAAAAATTAAATGAAAAAAATCTCTTTAAAATCTTCTTTAAAATTGGCTGTAAAATAAAAACAAAATACAGCCATTTAAAATTGCATGCCCCTCCCCTTTAGCCAAAATAAAAAAAAAACATAAAAAAAAAAGCTTAAAAAATTATGACATGCTTCCCCCTTTTTGCAGGCAAATTTGGCACAAACGGCCACTTTGAATCAACTGATTAGAATTTGTTGATCAAAAGTCAAGGCCAAGATGACGTTACATTTGTCTTCTCATGAACATATTATGTCAAGAACACCTTTAGGGATTTTTTTTTTCTTTTCAAAATTTGGCACCAACATACACTGAGACTCAGAAATGAACTGATTAGATTTTAATGGCCAAGGTCTATGTGACCATGTATGTCTCGTGCTTGTGATTGCAATATGTCCAAAAAAGGGAATGTCTTCAAATTTGGCACAAACATCCACTTGGACTCGAAAATGAACTGATAGACTTTGGTGATTCTCATGAACACAATATGTCAAGAGCACCGTTAGGGATGTTTTCTTTATTCCCCCCTTTTTTTCAAAATTTGGCACCAACGTACACTGAGACTCAAAAATGCTCATGAGACTCAAATCAAAAACTGATTAGAGTTTGGTGGTCAAAGGTCACTGTGACCAAGCATCGTCTCATTTTCGTGATTGCAATATCTCAAAAACGCTTTAGGGGAATACCCTCAAATTTGGCACAAACATTTTGACACAAACACAAACACTTTGAGTCAAGAATGAACTGATTAAAATTTGGAAGACAGTCAAAGGTCAAGGTCACTGTGACCTCACGAAACATCTTTTTGGCCTTATGCTAATTATGATAACATTTCAGATCTGAAGCGTCCATGTTTTCACAGACGTGGATGTAAACTGTAAGTGCACGTGACTCGTTTGTGGAGGAGGACCGCATCAAGGTGATTATTTGAGTTTCTACTGGTGCGTCTCTCCGCCTCTAAAACCAATCAGTCACCTGTCAGCGGAGTGTTGACCTCCTCACCTGTAGCTCCTCGTCCTCCTGCAGGTAGTTTCCCCCCTCAGATCTTCCTGGAGGACCTGGCTCAGAGCTCCGGGCTGTCCGAGGGCATCTTCTCCATAACATCCCAGTAACCATCGCCATGGTTACTGGGATGTTATCACCAGAGAAGTCGCTCAACATCACTCAGTGGAAACACAGTCAGCTCACAGTTTTGTTTTATAGACATTTAGAAAATATCAATTAAGTTTTGCACAAATCTGTGATGGAAACTCACCCACTGAAGTATTTCTCCACCAAATTTTTATTATCAGCAGCTTCACAGGAGTTCATATCATGTTCAAAGGGTCATCATTTCAGAGGAAGCTTCTTATAGAGAATTGTTTAATTTGGTGAAAATTATATGGAAAATGTCGCAAATTCTGATTTATATCTTTAATTTGAAGCTGTGAAGAGATTACTTTGTGTTTCTGATCTTTGTGTCTTGTTTTTTAAATGAATTGTTTTTATGATTTCTGTGGTTTTCTTTGTTGTCCTGCTTGGTATCTGATTTTTATGTTGTTGTTTTTTTGTTTTTTATTCATTTGGTATCACAGACATAAAGGAGATGAAAGTGCACTTTAACTCTAGTTAGCAGGATGGATCCTTTATTTCGTGCTTACAGAGTTAAAACAGGGTTTGAGTGAATGGACAGCATTTTCTTAAATAAAAATAAACTGGGGGAAAAAACATGACATTTATTGCTGCTTTAACCCTTTAAAAACCAGGAGCCACATCATTTTCTTGTGCTGCTTGTAGATGCCTTTGACGTGTATTTAACCCTTTGAACCCTGAGCAAATTAGTGCAATTTCTTTCAAAAACATGAAAAAAGTCGATGAGCTACTTGGTTAGAGATGTTCCACAAACTGCAAGATATTAGTAGATTTATAAAATTATTTTACATATGTAATCATAATAATTACACATTTGAAATTACACCACAGAATTATTAAGAATTTTAAGTATATTTTCCAGGTCCTTGTAGTAGTTTTAATGTGCATTTTTTCTTTTCTTTCTTTTTCTTTTTTTAAAACCTATTTCCAGGTAATTTTCTTGTATTTTTTTTTTTTTTTTAACTAATTTCTTGCTTATTTTTGGGGTCATTTCTTTATTATTGTCTTCTTTCCATGTTTTTGAGAGAAATCAAGATAATCTGCTCAGGTTTTAAAGAGTTAATTATGTTATTAAACAGCACAGAAAATGATCTCCAACAGAGCAAAAGTGATGTTTCTGCTAATAAAAGAGGCACCACAAACCTGCTATTTGAATTTTATTAATTTTTTAAAAAAAGCTCATCGCTTTTCTTGCGCTGCGTACAGACGCCTTTTATAAGCATTAAAACCTCTGAAACCTGAAAAAAAATTAGTTTCTTTTAAAAACTTGGGGGGAAAAAGACAATGAGCAAATTGGCAGAAGGTGCTCTGCAAACTACCAGAAATTAAGAAAAGATGATACAATCTGTTGTTCGGTTTTTAATTATTTATTATTTTATTAAAATGAAATTAATGTGTATTAAAAAAATGGAGGAAATTTTCAGAAAATTGAATATTTAAATGTTCAAAATCATGTTACAGAGTATGCACGTGTGTTTGTATATTAGCACTTTTTTCAAGTCATTCGTTTTTATTTTTCTATTTTTTTTGTGTGCTGATTTTCAGGTCATTATCTGTCTTCTTTTTTTTTTGACTAATTTCCTATGAATTTTGAGTAATTTCATGTCAGGTTGCTCATTGCCCACCCCCCTCTTTTTTTTTTTTTTAAAGAAACAAAACAATTTGCTGAGGTTTTAAAGGGTTAACTGAAGTACCGCGTGGGGTCGCTCTTGTTGCACATCTGGACGTGGATGTGCGAGGTGATCCCGGGGTAAACGCTCTGCATGGGCAGCATGACGCCGAGCCGCTCGCCCTTCTTCACCGTCCCGGAGGTTTGGTCGGGCTTAACGTAGAACAACTTGAAGCACAGATCTGCGGAAAAAGATCGTTTTAATTCATTTACAGCACAGATAACACACTGTAAAAATACTCTAATGCAAGTAAAAGAAAAAATAATAGAGGCGGATTAGAAGTAGAAAGTAGGACAAAATCATACGTAATGTACTTCTGTGGATGCACAGTAACACAGTAACATATTATTCATATGTTAAAATAATAACTGATTGAATCAGTAATTAAAAAAAATATCAAAATAAAAGGTAATTATACTACTTTGCATGAAATGTCCCTTACATTGTTACAAAGAAATAATGAAAGGTCATAAAAAATAGCTGTTTATTATTTTTGGCCTTTTTTTTTTGTTTTTTCTTTTTTACTATTTATCATTTTACTTTGCATGAAATGTCCCTCAAATGGCTACAAAACAAAAACAAAATGGTCATAAAAAAGGCCTGAAAATTACCTTAAAAAATTAGACAGGCAATAATTAACAACTTACTACGGGAACATTTAAAGAAATTTATGTATAATTTTATATATATTTATATATTATAGATTTTATATATAATGATATATTATAAATTAGGTTACAGAAAAAAAACATTATTCATATTCATTTTATTTTAGCACCTTTGTTCTTTTCATTTTCTGTCGTCTTCTAATTTCAGGTAATTTATTTGTAATTTTTAGATTTTTTTGCCATTTTTTGGGTCATCTCTGGTTTCAGAGGGTTAAGAAAAAGCAGCGAAAATATTCTTAAAAGCGCACCATTGTAAAGTGATTGATTGTAAACATGTTTGGATGTAATAACTGAGTGCTGGACTGACTTTCTCCGCTCAGGTTGATCCCGTTGTTGATGGCCTTCTTCTTGGGGTCGGTGTAGACGATGACCTTTCCATTGAGAGTCACGTCAAACGGAGCGTAGACGACCGATCCGTCTTGACACACGATGTCCAGACCTTTGTGTACCCTGTCCCCCCTGAAACACAGCACGCATCCGAGGCACGAGGTAGATTTATTATTATTATTATGTAAACGAAGTTTAAAAAATAACATCAGAAGTTTAAACACGCAGCAGCATTTTGCTAAAGTTGTTTCTGTTCTTAAATTTGTTGCTTTTTGTGATTCAGTCAAGCTGATAAGTTGATTAATATATTTAATGTCAATATGCTGAGATGTCTCGACTTGTAGTCCACAAACAAACTCTGCAGCCTTCATTTCCCATAGTGCACCTGAGTAGTTGTGTAGCGTTAGGGTGTGGTGGATGTTGTTACCGTCTGGCTCCGTAGTGTCCCTGTCCCCATTTGTCCGATGTCCTCCTGCGGTTGTTAGAGTTCCCGCTGCAGAGCTGTCCGAACTTAACGCCGTCACACACACACAGCACAGCTGGACACACACACACACACACACACACACACACACACACACAGTTTGATGTCACTTAAAAGGACATAAAATGCACTAATTAATTCCATAGAGACTCATGTAAACTTTTTTCTTACTGTATTTTAAATTTATTTTTTGCAAAATTTTAGGTAATTTTCTTGCAACTTGTAACTTATAACTAATAACTAGGTGTGTTATGGAGTAGACGTGTTATGGAGTTTTTTTTTTTGTTTGTCTTGTGGTTGCTAAATTTTCGGCAGTTTTCTCGCAACATGTTACTTCTTTTTATTTAGGTTGCTAAATTTTCGGCAGTTTTCATGCAATTTTTAACTTCTTCCCTTCCCGTTCCCGTCTATTTGCTAATTATTAGGTCATTTTCTTGCAACATATAACTTATTTCTCTGTTTTTTTTTTTAAATATCTCAAGCCAATCTGCTCGGGTTTGAAAGGGTTAAATGCAACAGTTAAAGACCTGAGATTTTTCTATGCACTCGGTAGGTTTATTTCTCTCAAACTTTGGTCAGAAATCCGTGTTGGTGAGGAGTTTTCTCCTTTTCCAAGATAATCCGTCCACCTGTGGCTGATCAAACAGCATCATTACACAGGTGTGCCTCGGGATCGTCACAGTAAGCGGACGCTCTAAAACGTACAATACCTACGCAGCGGGCCGCTGACGTCAGCTTAATACTCAGTTCACAAAAAACATGTCTTCAATGGCGTTTTACTGAATTTGGCGGCACATCCAACCAACCTTTCAACAATTGTTTGACCAAAATTTAAATACATTTATCTACTGAGAGCAAAAAAAAAAAAAAGTCTTAGATCTTTAACCGATTGAAACCTGAGAAATTTGGCTGGAAGGCAACAAGCAACTTAAAAAAGAAATGGTCCCAAAATAAGCTAGAAATGAGTAAAAAGTTATAAAAAGCAAAAGTAGAAAGTTAAAAAACAAAAAGAGAACTTCAGAAAATGTGAAATAATGTAAAACATTACTGTAACATAAGTTTAAATATATATTCCTTTTATACAATATCTAAAAATCTCCAGACAGCTAATTTTGAAGTCATTCACTTGTCACCTTTTTGTTTATTTATTTATTTATTTTGCAGTTTTCTGGATATTTCTTATGAGGTTGCTCGTTGCCGTTTTCTCCAGTTCTGTAGGTTTAAAGTTTGTAAAAGGCATCGATCCAGGCTCTAAAGGGTTAATGTGAACTTGCGAAAACGGGAGCAAAAAACAGAAGTGTTGTGTTTACATTTTTTTCAGTATATAAATAAAATCAGCTCCACATTTACCAGCTGCAATATTAAATGATAACAACATTAATTCCTCAATAATAATAATAATAATAATAATAATAATAATAATAATCTAATAACATAAATTAATATGCAATGAAATTTGATTCATCAAATGTTTCCTTATTGTACTTTAACCTAAAAACACTCAAAAAGGCTCAATTAGCACATTAAAATTACTTAAAATTTTTATTTTTGTCAGTAATCCAAAATTCCAGCTGATTCATATTCTCACCCAGCAAAACGACGACGTGTTTCATTTCCATGTTTCAAAGCGAGATGCAGATGACGGGTTTCTTCTGCGGCTTCAGTCAGACTCACTCGGGTTTATAGACGCTGAAGTTCCTCTTTCAACACAGTGAAAAGTCCACAGTTCAGCTCTAAGTGCTGTTTGTCTAAGGAAGTTTCGTTATTGCACAATAAAGAGGACGCCTAGCAGAAACTTCTGCACTGACTCGCAGACGAACCATCAGGTTCTTGTCTTAGCGTGACGAAACCTGCAGTTACAGACTGTCAGTGTTGACTAACAGCCAACGGCAGCTGTTCACCTGCCCGCACCTTTACCTGACCTCCGGGTTTCACAAACAGGGCACTGCCCAGACTGTCAACATGAATTTTTTTCTTTTTGTTAGTTTAGTTATGAGTTGTCTTTAATGCTGATATTTTTTATAATTTCTATGAAAACTTGAAAAACCAAATTCATAATTTTGAAACCTTTCAAGTTTTTACCTTCATTTTCATAAAGATCAACTGTTAAAATAAATGTTAATTCATTTTTATTTTTCTTCATACAAGACTACTTAAAAAAATAATACACAGAAAACTGAGAGCATATTTGTCCTTACAGACTAAAAACATTCACAAACGAAGCCAAAAGTCTTTTATCTGCAGTGATTTTTCACCCTGAGAGTTTAAACATGTTGAGGACACCCACACGGACATCTCATTACTGTTTTAAAACAAGAACCACAAACTTAAACCAATCTACACAAAACTGACAATATTTTAACAAAACTACAAAGAGCAGATCATATTATGTCGTAATTCAGACGCAGAATTTTTTCAAACATGAAACATGAATGTGGCGTTACATCCAAAGTGAGAGAAACTCATTTAATTTGATGATTTTATAAATGAAGATCCACAATGTTAAGTTTGTATCTGTTCCGTGTTTCAAGGTTTCACACCTGTAGTCTGATTCATTTGTTCCAGACGACACATGACGCTTCAACTTTATTCATAACAAAACATCGAAAGATCACATGACATCACACATAAAGTCGTGTGTATTCAGTTCAGTCTTGTGATGTTTGGAGTCTAATGAATACAGCCGAAGCGTTGTATTGTTAGTTGACTCCTGTGTTGTTATTTCAGTCTGCAGTGAATACAGTTGACGTGTCATGCGATGGCAGTTCAGTTTTATTATGTTTGGATTGTGTAGTGAAATAAATGAAAGCATCAGGTGTTGTCATAACAGTCCTGTCGTGTTTGTGGTCCTTAATGAATACAGTTGAAGCGTCCTGTGTTGTCGGTTCAGTCTTGTCATTGATGGAGTCTAATGAATAGAGCTGATGTGTTATGTGTTGTGGGTTCTGCCTCTTGATGTTTAAAGTTTTCAGTGAATAAAACTGAGGCGTTGTGGGTTGTCAGTTCAGTCTCCTGATGGCTGGAGTCTAATGAATAAAACTGAGGTGCGGTGTCAGTTTAGTACTGTGATGTTTAAAGTCGGTAATAAATAAAGTCGAAGCATTATTGTCGTCAGTTCCGTCTCCTGATTTTTAGAGTTTTCAGTTTATAAATTAAAGTGTTCAGTCTTGTGATATTTGGAGTCTGGAAAGAATAAAGTTGAAGTGTTGTGTGTCGTCAGTTGAGCGTCAGTCCCTCGCTGACGGGCATGTTGATGTGGGCCGTCAGCAGCGGCGAGCTCTTCCCCTCGTGCAGGATGAACACCTTGATGATGTCAGAGATGCCCTTGTCGCTGGTGCACTCCACGAAGGTCTCGACGGGGTAGATGAGTCCGGGCACCAGCAGGGGGATCCTCATGTACGGGTTCCTCATCCTGTACAGGCTCTCGTCGTACAGGAAGCTGATGGCTAGGTTCATGACGGGCCGACACGCCGCCGTGTTCTGGACGTTCAGGGTCAGTTTGAAGGACGGGCCCAGGCCCTGCACCACGGCGTTCATCTTTAGTGGCTCGGTGAGGCTGGAGGACATCGGCGTGAGGCTGGACTCCAGCGCCTTGACGTAGGCTTTGGCGGAGGCCAATCGCAGGCGACTCAAGTCCATCTGGAAGGCGCGGTGCATGGCCAGGCCGTTCTCGCGCTCCCTCAGCGTCTGGTCCACATACAGCTTGGTCTTCTTGGGCACGTTGAGGCGGACACTCTGGGCCAGCGGCGGCCCTGGGGCGCTGTCCCGGTCGTCAAAGACTGCCGTCCTCTTCAGGATCTTCACCATCAGACCTCCTCCCTTGGTGGTCATGATCAGGGTCCCGTCCTCGCGCCCGTAGCGGCCGAAGCAGATGCTGGTGATCACATCAGGCGTCTTGATGGTGCTCAGCAGGTTCTTGTCGCGGTACAGATGGACCTCACAGTTGGCCAGGCCCACCAGAACCGCCTGGAAGCCCCTGGTGGGGAGGTCCATGGCAGCCATGGAGGTGATGGGAGCGGGGAGGACGACCTTCCACAGCTTCTTCCCCTGAAGACACAACGACAGTTTGACAAAGTTTCCTCCTCAGACGTCACTCGTCATCATCGTGTGAGCTCAGTTTACCTTCTGCGTGAAGCCCTGCAGACTCTCGTCGGTGCAGCCGACCACCACGTTCTTCCCAACCCTCACCAGACCCACCGGGTGGGACGACAGCTCGATGCAGTACTTCGGTTTGTCCGACTCCCTGAAGAGCAGCAGCACCAACATTAGTCAGGTCTGAGTGTCGTTTCATGTTTTTTATGTCAGTTGTGTATTTAAACCTGGGATTCTCAACTTTGCAAGAAGACAGGAGGCCAGGGGCCAGTCTAGGGTCTTTGGACATTTCTAGGATTTTAGGACATTTCCAGGATTTAAACAAGCTCTATTTTGATGCTGTTTTATGCACTCTGGCACCTTATGGAGACTAAAAGGACAAAACAATTCCCAGTGTGAATCACTTTATTTTTATTGTGCATTAGAAAATGGTTGAGTGGCCACCGACAACCAATCAGGGGCCAGATTTGGCCCCCGGGCTATAAGCTGAGAATCCCTGATCTAAACCTTTGCCAGCTGCTGTCTTCTGTAAAATGAACTGAAACAGCAGCAGCAGAGCAGGTGAGTTCTCTCAGCCAGGTGTGTTTCTCACCTGCGCAGGATGTAGATGTTGCCGTTGCGACACGCCACCGTGATGCGAAACTCCACATCGTACTGACCCGTCACATCCATCATGGTGGGAGCAGCCGGCAGCGACATCTTTAATACACACACACACACACACACACACACACACACACACACACACACACACAGAGGTTTCTTACTGAAGTGTTCAGTCACGTCTCAGTCACGTCCGCTCAGTGGAGTTTCCTCAGTTGTCATGGTGATGGTTTAGTTTGTAAACATGTGAAGATAACAATAACAATGGCGAACTTCCGAGCTGTGTTTGTGCTGCTGACTCTACTGAGGTTATTAATGCTGTTGGTTCTCGTGCGTGCGTCTTTCTATGGTGCGTCATCACAAAGTCACAGCGCCAGCTACTGGCCTGGTGTGCACACGGCAGCATTTTCAGCAGTTTTTGTGGATCCGTGTACATGAGCGTCGTTCTCACAATGTTATCATACGAACGCAGATTCTTTGAAAAGCGTGTGATGTGAGTTTACTTTGGAGAGGATGATGAAGGCCTCGGGGTCGAGGATGAAGACGTCGTTGCTCTCTGTGCCGATCACCAGGCAGCTGACGCCGTCCTCGTCCGCCGTGCTCTTCTTCAGCGTCCCGATGCAGGTGATGACGGTCTGAAACACGGACGAGCATCGACCAATCACAGTGTGAACTGAGCCCATCCACACACCATAACTCATTATACGACAGAATGACATCATAACGAGCTTACCTGGCGTTTGATTGGCTGCTGTTTGTGCAGCTGGACAAACTCGTCCATGTCGCTGGTCTCCAGGGACAGGAACCTGAGCGAGCGGACGGACAGCGGGATGTCGGCCTTCTTCCTGATGCTCTCCAACATCTCCTTCAGGGTCAGAGGGTCGATCTGCCCCTCCCTCACCTGCTGCCACACGTCCTGACCAATCAGAGTGCACGTATTAAGTAAATCTGAGACTTGATATTCCAAATATATAAATTTGACAGAGATCGTCTAACTGTCCTCTCTCAGTCTGCAGATTTGACTGATTAAAGGTTATAAAACTTCATCATGAGACAAACCATCATCAGGCGACCAAAATCACACACCTGCTCCAGTGTGTTGACCTCCAGGCCGGGCAGCGTGAACTTGAAGTACGGCCGCAGGTTCTTGTAGACGTAGATGCACGGTCCGGACGCCACGGCGACGGCAGGGATACGCGGCTCGTGCAGGTCCATGAAGAAGGCGACGAGGCCGGCGGGCAGGTCGAGCAGGGCGCTCTCGCTCATCAGCGCCGTGCCCCGGTACACCTTCAGCTTCATGGCTGACGAGCCGGAGCCCAGGTCGCCCACCACAAGCCGGCTCTCCCCGTCCCCGCTCAGGTCCGCCAGGTCAACGCAGGACGTGAAGGTGTACAAGCCCGCCACCGGGTCATAGTGAGCATCCAGCCACTTCCCGCCATCACCGCTCGACTCCGCAGACGACATGATGGCAGCAGAGGACACCAGCGCTGCTGCACAGGTGAGCCTAAAAAAAAAACACTTCAGAATCAGGACTCACAGGGACGCCTCAGGGGTCCCTGAGGGATCAAAGGTCCCTGTAGTAGGCAGGTGACCGATCCAGATTTACACAAATCTTAAGCGATATTTTAGAAATGTCGATAAATCACAATTGCACAATGACCGTGTTTCCACTGAGTGATGTTATGTGACTTCTCCTCTGGTGATAACATCCCGGTAACCATGGCGATGGATGTTCGAAACATTAGCAGCTTTATCTCTATTGCAGCCACCAAACTAGCCGTCATTATTTCCAATCCGATCCAATGGCTCCATAACACGGCATAGGCATGTTAAATTGCAAGAAATTAGTAGATTTGGAAAAAAAAATTAAAGCTATGGAGGAATGTAAGGTCAAGTATTTAGATTTTTAATTTAAAAAAAAACATAATAATTTAAAAACATTATATATTTAAATTATTTTTCATAACTATAATTATTTAAAAACACTCTTTTCAGGTCATTTATTTTGTTTATTGGTGTCTTTGAAAAAAAAAACATTTCTTTTTTGTGCTTATTTTCAGGTAATTTCTCTAGCAGTAGTTTCTCTCATTGCCTTCTTTTGAAAGAAATCAAGCCAATCTATATTATTACAGGAACTATCAAAAGTTTAATTTGTATTTGAAATATTAATAATTTACAGACATATAAAATATATACTTGATGTGCGTGTAAACAATACAATATTGCCGTACAAAAATACTGTACTGTACAGTTTTTTGACCCAACCTAGAATATTTTGAATAAATAATCTAAATTTGTAAAGAAAATAAAGCTGCCAGGTGAAAAGTACAATATTTCTGTAGTACAGTTATTTGTTGTTTGCCTTTGAAGTAGTAGACAATAGAAATACTCAAGTAAAGTTAAATTACATCAAAATTGTATTTGAGAAAAGTACTTAAGTGAGTGTACCTACTGTCCACTGTCAGATGAATGTAGTATAGGCGAAGTATTCGTGAGTATATAAAATGAAAATACTCCACTAAAGTACGCGTACTAATTTTACCTGAGTACTGCAGTACAACGTTTATTAGTAACTTCACTTTACCGCAGTACTAATGACCGTGGATTAACACTGCATCATGTGTTATTATCGATCTGCTATCAGCAGCTGATCGCTGATGACGCTCTCTCACCGTTGTCAAGGAGACCGGGCTGCTGCGTCTCCTCGCGCTCAGTTCTCCTCTTTTCTTTGTTGTTTATCGCGCGGCAGAGCGACGTGTCTTCGGTAAAAACGACACAAACAGTTTCTCAGAGTCAGATTTTATCCGGGATATCGTGTTGAAGAGGCAGCTAGCTGCTCTCTCCGAGGAGCTAATCCGATAAATCCGACCTAAATCCTCCCGCTGCCTCCCGCTGCCGCCGGCCCCGACTGATGACGACAGCACCACCCGACGGTGTTTACATTTTCCAAACTCTGCTTAAAATCTGATAAAAGACAAACTGATAAAAGTGAGGAAAAAGGTGACAAAAATGATCCTTATCCTTTTCGAAAAGATTTTCCCACAGTATCAAATAACTTAGATAGATTTATCTATATTCTATTTTATGTTGGGTAACTTTATTTTATTTTATTTTATTTTATTTTATTTTATTTTATTTTATTTTTTATTTTATTTTTTTATTTTATTTTTTATTTTATCACATTTCCTCCCTTTGTTGTTGATATTTAAATTTCCATTCAGAACTTGTGTGTGTGAAACCACAGTGAAATCCCTTTTCTTTTGTAATGATTCAGTTACATTTTTTTTTTTATCTATACTATCAAAATAATACAAATGATTTTTTAAAATATACTAATACTACGAATACTAATAATATTTGTATTACTACTACTACTACAACAAATAATACTTATTATAATAATAACTATTCTTGTTATTGTAACTATTATTAGGCGGATGTAGATTAATATTCTAACTACTATAATTGGTATTATTATAGATATTCATTTTACATATCTGAAGTGTTTGTGTAACTTAAAAAAAATCAAAATATCCTTTTTTTAATGGAAGCAGCATAGTCTCGCGAGATCATATCCGAGAGCGGCATGACGTCTCCCTGTACCAGCCACCTGATTGGTCCTCCGCTCGCAGTTTAAAAACTAAACCGCGTAGAAGAGAGAAGCAACCAAAGCTTTCGTTATCCACCGTCTGTCGATGTTTCCTGCTTTAAGTACTCTGTGTGGTGATTAAAACACGGCAGGAGTAAGTTTAAACGTTTTAAAATGTTGATTTAAGTATACCAGCTGTGACGATATGAGTTTTTGTTCCTAAAAGACGTTAACAAACAAACACGAGGCGTGTAATTGTTGGCTAGCTCGCTGTGGCTAATGCTAACAACAAAGCTATCAGTAGTTAACTGCCGTGTGATCTTTTCCGATTATTAATCAATCAGTACTAATGACTGTGAATTATGTGTTTGCCTGACTGTTTAGTACAGTTTTGATTTAACCCAAATCAGTGTTCACGGCTGACTTGTCCGGACATGTTCTGTTCTTCTTCACTGTAAGAGGTCACGCCAAACTCCGTTTAATTATTAAACATTTTACGCTCTCGTGCTTATCCGCTCGTTAGATAAGAGGTAGATCGTAACTTAAGATTTTACTTTAAAATCTTCACGGCTCACTGACAAAATCGGCATAGATATAATCTCCGTCACACAGATTTGTTTGAAGATATCAGCCTTCAGAGTGAGGGAATGATGATAATAATAATATTTTTTTTCTTATTATTATGTTGTCATTATTATCGTTATTATTTAATTATTTACTTTATTCTTTTTTTAATATGCAAATAAAAAAGGATGTTCAAATATGTAAAATGTATAATGTTAGTTGCTATGATGTTGTTATTATATAGCACACTCCACTTGTGAAATCGGCATAGACATAATCTCCATCACACAGATTTGTTTTAAGATATCAGAGTGAGGAAATAATAATAATATTTTTTCTAATTATCATTATTGTCATTATTATCGATATTATTATTATTTCATCGTTTTATTTGTTTTTAATATGCAAATATAAAAAAAGTGTGGATAAAAATAAACATAACATCGGCATTGATATAAACTCAGTGTGGGTTCATCAGCAGCTGAGGAACAGTAATGTGACTTTTTTTCAGAAATGATGGAGTCTTGTTTGGGTGGGAAGCCGGAGAGAGTCGGTCGGTGGTGGTGGATGACATCAAGAGAGATCTGCTGGGTGAATTCACTGCTCTTCCTGCACAGGTGTGTCTGTCTGTGATGCTGTCAGGAGGATGTTGTTGGGTTGTCATGGTGACAGATGTTGTTGTTTACCTCAGAACAGAGAGTTTATGTTGTTTTCTTTCTCATTAGGAAAACGTTCAGTCGGAGAACCTGCAGGTGTACCTGAGGGTTCGACCTTTCACAGCAGCAGAGAGCGATAACGGAGGGTCACAGGTAACACACACACACACACACAGTCACACACAGTCACACATTTAATCTGTGGGACTCTGTATGATTTAATGGCCATTCATACAACACTGTTGAAGCATTAGTTTTTAAATTTGACACAATAACTATTGTTAAAATTATGGTCATCAGACGTTATCGGTCTCATGCATCAACGTTCTGTTAAATTTCTTCTTATATTTTCGCATATTTTTCTGGTAATAAAAAAAATAAAGAAAATAAACTTTGCATGTAGTATATTGAAAATAATTCATTTTTTGTGTGTTTTTCATCTAAAAACATAGTGGCATAATGACAACAGCTGGCATTTAAAGGGTTAAAATTCTGAAAATGAATTAATTATTCATAATTGGGACTGATGTTGGTTAAAACAAATGAACTCAATGAAAGTAGAAACTTACATTGTATATATAAAATAATGTTTATAGCCTGATTTTTGCACATTTTGTGTGCAGATACGAGTTTGTTTGATATTAAAGCAGGCCCGAAGGTTAATGTTGTTTTTTGTTGATGTTTTTGTTGTAAAAACTGTTCATTCAACAAAACTTTCCCTTTAAGACGTTAATGCTCTACTCTAAAAAGCAAATGTCTGTTACTATAAAGTCAGATATACTTTTCTGACGATTAACAGATAATTAACTTTTATTGTGTAAAAATAAACCTGTTTGTGCATTTTGCTCTTTAGGAGTGTGTGACCATCGAGGGGCCGGACACTGTGGTCCTGAAGGCTCCCAGGAGCTGTCAGTCAAACCGACAGAGCGAGAAGTCCCTCCCACAGACGGCACAGAGGTTCACCTTCACACAGGTAACTGTGACATCATCCGTCCGTCTTTCAGAAGACTTTTTCCCACGTGTTTACAGAGAATCAGATGTTGATTTTTTGTTGTCCTGTTCATTGTTTTAAAAGCTGGTGTTGAGCTCGCGTTTGTTGTTGTTGTTTTGTGGAGGTGTTTGATCCGGAGGCCAGTCAGAAGAAGGTGTTTGACGGTTCAGTTCGTGGTTTGGTGCGAGACGTTCTGGAGGGAGGAAACTGTCTGGTGTTCACGTACGGCGTCACCAACGCTGGGAAAACCTTCACGTTCCTCGGTCAGAAACTCCACGTGTCTCTCTGTCCTGTCGTCTTTCTCGCTGTCTGTCTCTTTAGCACTTTTCCTGCTGGACAAATAACCTCGTAACATCTAGCTTTTGTATTTCACCTTCACAGTGATTTTAGCAGGATATTTGACTGTCTTTCTGTCTGCGTCTCAGGTCGGACCATGACTCAGGTCTGTTGCCCCGGTCTCTGTCAGTGATCTTTAACAGTGTTGACGGTCGTCTGTACAGTCGAGCCGATCTGAAGCCGCAGCGCTGCAGAGACTTCAGCAGACTGACTCCAGACCAGCAGACAGCCGAGTTCAGCAGCAAGAGGAACCTGCTGAGGCTCTTCAAAGAGGTCCTGCAATACAAATGCTACAAATATGTCTGTGTACTACTGCTGTGTGCTGTGTGTACTAGTGTGTGTCTCATCTTTGTCTCTGCAGAGCGACAAAAGTCAGATGTCTGGAAGATCAGCTTTTCTTGACGGTCAGTGACTCTAAAGACAGATTCTTTAAAAAAGTGAAAGCTTCAGCACCTGTGTTGTTTCTTTTTTTGATCTTATCCTCACAACCACAACTGATTCAGACGTGTGTGTGTGTGTGTGTGTGTGTGTGTGTGTGTGTGTGTGTGTGTGTGTGTGTGTGTGTGTTTTCAGGCTCGTCTCTCAGCACTGACAGCAGTGTGAACAGCGTCTCCGAGGCCGACAGTTTCTGTCTGGACGTCGACTCAAACGTCCGGTTCTCCATCTGGGTTTCATTCTGTGAGATTTACAACGACAACATCCACGACCTGCTGGAACAGGTAACACACTCGCTGCACCTGTGAGGACCCTCAGTGGTGTAATCCTAAACTCTGACTGAAACTTAATTTAATCCTTAAAGTTGGATTTTTATTTGTGTTTTAATGGTAATTTAATGGTTTGTGAGGACCAGAGTCCTCCCTTGACTAAATAAACATGTAATCAGTTGTCCTTCTGTGATTGATCTTTAATGTCCAGATTCCCAGTGGACACCAAAAGAGGACAGTGCTGCGTCTGTCTCAGGACGTCAAAGGAAACTCCTTCATTAAAGGTGACACAGATTATTATTTGATAAGTTCAACATTATTATTTATTTATTTATTTTTGATAATTGTATCCATGATGTCTCTGCATATCACGTATATGTTACACAGAGTTCCCCTGGAAAAGTTATGGACTTTCACAAACACATTTTTCACTCCTGATAAAGTCATGCAGTTTTGTTTTGTGTAAAAATTCTGGTCAAATGTGAAAAGAAAGAAAAATTCTTAATTTTTATTGATACTTGAAAAGTCATGGAAAAGTTTTGAAATTGTATCCATCAAAATGTTTGGGAAGCTTGGTATTTTTGGGTTACTATGTTGAAAGAACATTGAAACAAACAAAACTTTGTTAATTTGAGGAAAATGTTGGCTTCAAAAAGCTTTTCATGACGCTTTCCAGCAGGAATTGCAGCGACGTCTTGATAAAAAAAGTGGGGAAAAAACCCAGAGTGTTTTTTTGTTGTTAGTGCGTCTCTGCAGGGTGTTTACACCGTCCAGCGATCTGCTCGCTGTAGTGTATCTGCAGTGTGTTGATGTGTGTGTGTGCTCCATGTTTCAGACCTGCGGTGGGTCCAGGTGAACAGCTCTGAGGAGGCCTACAGAGTGATGAAGATCGGGAAGAAGAACCAGAGTTTCTCTGCCACCAGACTGAACCAGCTGTCCAGCAGGAGGTCAGCTGTTTATTACACATCCCAGTTCAATATCTTATCTTCAGTATAAAAATAAATATGATCTGGTTCAGCAGTTTCTGTGTGAGAGCAGAGGCGTCATCAGCGTGTTTGTGTGTCTGCAGCCACAGCATCTTCTCCATCAGGATCCTCCGAGTGGACGACGTCGGAGTTCCCAGGGTCCTCAGCATCAGCGAGTAAGACTGACGCTTTACTGACACGGTACATGAGCTCACAGTGTCCTCACAGCAGTGTTCGGTGTGAATAATAACTTTCTGACTGTTAGGTTGTCTCTGTGCGACCTGGCCGGCTCTGAGCGATGCTCTCGGACTCACAACACCGGAGAGCGACTGAAGGAAGCGGGAAACATCAACAGCTCGCTGCTGACGCTCGGGAAGTGCATCAGCGCCATGAGACTCAACCAGCACGCCAAGTACGACATCGCCGCCTGTCTGTGATGTTTGAGAAGATGTTCGAGGCACCGAGGTGACGCATCTGATCTGCTTCTCTGCAGGTTCCAGCACCATGTTCCCTTCAGGGAGTCCAAGCTCACACACTTCCTGCAGTTCTTCTTCTGTGGTGCCGGGCCGCGTCTCCATGGTGGTTAACATCAATCAGAACGCCTCGTGCTTCGATGAGACGCTCAACGTCCTCAAGTTCTCCGCTCTTGCCCAAAAGGTCAGCACACACTGTAGCTCAAAGTTTGTGATTTAAATTTTAATATTTTTATAGTTTGTGTACAGCAGAGTCCATACAGTCATGAAAAACAATCCAGCAATATTCATGCTTGGAAAAGTTTTGAAATACTTAATATACCCTAAAAAGTTTGGAAAAGTCATGGAAATCTGTTTCACAAATGCATGAGGTGTTCAAGGACCATCAAAAATTTTCTATAAAAATTACGAAAACAATTTAATAATAATAATAATAATAATAATAATAATAACGTTTATCTTAGTGCGAGTCGCTGTGTTTGATGTTTGATGACGAGGGCTGAACCTCTCTCTGTCCAGGTGGTGGTGTTGAACTCCAGACCGGCGGCGATGGACGACGCCCCCCACAGGTCCGCCATGGAGCTGTCGATGATCATCGACGAGGCCGACCGGCGCAGAAACGTGTCGGGGCGCGGCAGGAAAAGCTCGCTGGTTGCCTGGGAGACAACCCTGGAGGACGTGCTGGAGGATGAGGACGGTGAAGAGTGGGGGGGGGGAGGAGGAGGAGGAGGATGAAGAGGAAGAGGAGGAGAGTGTGATGGAGGGAACAGTGCTGGAGGCAGGAGAGGAAGACGAGGAGGAAGGAGACCTGACCATGGAGGTGGAAGAGAAGGTAACAGGATTGTTTTTCTTTTTGAAAGATGATTAAATAAAACTGAAAAAATGTTGAGCTCAACTGTGTGTGTGTGTGTGTGTGTGTGTGTGTGTGTGTGTGTGTGTGTGTGTGTCGGCAGTCGGGCAGAGAGGCGGCGCTGCGTTTGGTTCTAGAGGCTCAGATCAGAGAGGAGGAGGTCAGCGCTGAGTTCATGGACCTCTTCAACAAGATGGAGAAAGACTACAGGTAACGTGATCATGAGACCAAAACATCGGATTTTAAGACATTTCTAGGATTTTGGGACCTCTGTTGGGGGTTCTCCACTGGCACTGAAAATAGCCGAAGATACACAGTAAAGACATTTCCAGCGACACAGTGATGATGTTTTGACTTTCAGTGATCGTCTGGAGAAGGAGAGGGAGATCCTGGAGGAGCGAGCCGAGAAGAGAGTGGAGATCCTGAAGAACCTCGTCAGCAAGACGGTCGACCTGTCGACTGTTAACACCGACAACAGCAAGGTGATCTAAAAACACCTGTTTTACTAACACAGTTTGTCTCATCACTGATGGTGATTACTGATCAGTAACACTGCACTGATGGTGATTACTGATCAGTAACAGCACTGATGGGGATTACTGATCAATAACAGCGCTGATGGGGATTACTGATCAATAACAGCGCTGATGGGGATTACTGATCAGTAACAGCACTGATGGTGATTACTGATCAATAACAGCACTGATGGTGATTACTGATCAGTAACAACACTGATGGGGATTACTGATCAATAACAGCACTGATGGTGATTACTGATCAGTAACAGCACTGATGGTGATTACTGATCAATAACAGCACTGATGGTGATTACTGATCAGTAACAGCACTGATGGGGATTACTGATCAATAACAGCGCTGATGGTGATTACTGATCAGTAACAGCACTGATGGTGATTACTGATCAATAACAGCACTGATGGTGATTACTGATCAGTAACAGCACTGATGGGGATTACTGATCAATAACAGCACAATTTGGGGATTACTGATCAATAACAGCACTGATGGTGATTACTGATCAGTAACAGCACTGATGGTGATTACTGATCAATAACAGCACTGATGGGGATTACTGATCAATAACAGCACTGATGGGGATTACTGATGGTGATTGGTTGTCAGGAGGAGATGTTGGAGGGACTCATCAGCTCAGTCACTGAAGACCTGGAGAAGATCCGAGAGGACGCTCAGACCGTTCACCGCTGTCTGAGCGAACAAACACACACTGCAGGTACACACACACACACACACACACACACACACACACTCTGTCATTAGTGTTTGAGTTGATGTAACGTTGACCTTTGACCCCTGTCTCTGCTGGTTTGTCCTGCAGAGCTGGAGGCGCTGCGGTTGGAGAAGCAGCAGTCACATGACCAACTGCAGGAAGCCAGGGAGGTAACGTTGATCCACCGTCTTCTTCTGTGGTGTCTGCTGTTGTCCTGGTGCATGATGAAATGTTTCTGCTGTCACGGTGTTCATGATGTGCTGTCAATAAAGATCTCCTTTTTTATGGTTTGATTTTGGTTTTCCAGAGTTTGGAGCAGCAGCAGCAGAAGTTGTCCGAGTTGATGGAGATCTGTCAGCAGAAAGATGACATCATCAACAAACTGCAGGCAGCCATGGACGCCACCGTGGAGAACGCCACCAGAGACGTAAACACACACTTTTGTCACACAAGTTACACACAAGTCTCTTTGTGTCTGTTTGTGGTTGTTTGTGTCTTTATGGTGTTTTTGTGTCTCTCTTTGATCACGTTGACTCTTTTTAGCCATTTCAGTTTCATTTTATGTCTCTTTTTGGTCACTTTGTGTGTCTTTGTGGTCAGTTTTAGGAATGCACAATATCGGATATATTTATTACAAATACTTTATATATAATTATAAATATTTTATATTTATATTGGATAAAAAAAGAAACATATGCGACCAAATTCTCACAGTTTGACCTTCAATCGTGTCCTGGGGTTTCAGAGGGAGCTCGTGCAGTCGATCAGGTCGGAGCTGCTGGGGCTTCAGCAGAGCTGCAGCTGTCTGAGGAGGACAGGAGGAGGAGATGAGGAGGAGAGCAGGAAACGCCAGCGTGAAAGTCTGCAGGAGGAGGAGGAGAGTGGACCGGCAAAGAAGAGAGGTGCGAGGAGGAGGAGGAGGAGGAGGTGATGCAGGGACAGCAGTTTACACTGCTTTAGTTATTCATTAAATCCTCCTTCTTGTCAGGCTCCCCAGTTCTGGAGGAGGAGATCTGGAGGCTGCAGGAGGAAAACGACAAAAAAGAGGAAGCCATCGTGGAGCTGAGAGAGAGGGAGGAGAGGAGGAAGGGGCTGGAGGAGGAGCTGAGGAGACGGGAGGAGGAGGTGGAGGAGCTGAAGAAGGAGCAGGTTGTTCTGGAGCAGAAGATACAGGAGCTGACAGGTGGGAGCCGAACCTTCACACTGAGTTATTAACATGAACAAAACTTAAATATGTAACTTCATTCTTTCATTTTGTACATTTTAAATGCATACTCATCAGCGTTTATAGCCTATTTTTAGCAGGTTTCTCTGTGTTTGAACAGCCTGTGTGCACGTTCATCTTGTTTGACTGCATCTTTTAAAGCAGAAATTTGCAATGTTTTGAATAAAGTAGCTGGAGATTTTAATCAAGTCATACTTCAACATCGCTTGCTCAACGTGCCACATCACTACATGTTCAACGTCACGTCCGAGGCTAGAGACAACTCATCAACGCAAATTAGACAAAGTAAAGGCTCAGAGACAGGCGAAAGAGAAGAAGCACCCTCCACTTTCAGATCAGAAGTGTGGCGGCATTTGAGCTTCCTTAAGTCAGAAAGAAATAAAGCCGAGAAGTTAACAGAAAAGACAAAAGCCAGCTGCAAATATTGACAGAGAGTGCTGAACTGCACAAATAGTACAACTAACATGATGCAGCATGAGAGCCGGCATCATGATGAGGAGCTCCGGTCAGCCCCGCCTACACACGTTACTCCTTAACGATGACTACACGGCCAAAAAACAAAAAAAACTACACGGCCAAACCACACTAACAAGCTGCAGCCCCGCTCGCCCAAACGAGTCCAAGAGCCAAAGAGAGCCCAACTTATCAGCACGAGAGAGAAATGACCAGCTTAGCTCTTCAAACTCGCCTCTCTGCTTTCCCCTCTAAAGCAAACCTGTCCTCAGCAGTGTCCTCTGTCCCGGTGAAAGAGTTTTAACAGCAGGGGACAATGTGAATGTCCAGAAATGCATTTATTGCCGCGTTTGTGTTTTGCATTTATACCTCAGACATAAAAAGGGATTCTTTAATTTGACCCAGAAAAACAGAGAAAATGCAGTATTTTGTGTAATTTTTGTTTAAGATAATTAATAGAGTATTTTTTAGTCATAATTTTTTTCTGTAATCTCATATTGTATTTAAAAGAAATCCTGAGAAAATCGTATCGAATCGTGAGTTGAGTGAATCATTACATCCCTGGTGTCTCACGATACCCCAAACCTGAGAAAATGAAGTTGATGTTGATAATAAGTAAAAGACAGAAACTGTTAAATAACTGTCTCTGTCCGTCCCTCCTCTCTCTCTCTCTCTCTCCCTCTCCTGCAGATCTGGACGAATGTCCAAACTGTGACTCAGTGTTTTCGTCTCTGGAGTCAGAGCAGAGGGAAACGGCCAGACTGACGAAGGAGAACAAAGCGCTGGTTAACGGCATCTTCCAGCTCCAGACAGAGGTACCGTCTACATCTGTATCTGTATCTGTATCTGTATACCTGTATATCTATATCTGTATGTATATATCTATCTACAGCCATATCTATATCTAAATCTATATTGTCTGTGTCTATATCTATATAATCTGTATCTTTATATTTATCAGTGATGCACTATAATGATTATTTCAACCGAATACCGACAAACCGATCATGTCCAGCTTCTCGTGGCCGATAAGATACCGATCATTTCTTTTTGTTTGTTTTTCATTACCTGAGGGTGTAAAAGGCTGAGATGTGGAGAGAACAGATTAATTTAATTTGTGCATTTTCATCAAAAAACAACATTTCACACAAAAAGCTGAAAAATTGCATTTTTGTAAAAGAAAGTCATTTTCAAGAGCAAAATCAATTTAATTTTTATATTTGGGGTTTTTTTCCTCTTATCTTCTTATGTCAACTTGAATTGTACAAAAATAATGCTGAAAATAATATTGCGCGTTTGAGTGATAGTGGAACTATAATATGAAACATTCCCCAAAATGTCAGGAAGCAGCAGCTACAGAACAGTCACTCTATCTGTCTTATGAAGTCGCATCGTCAACAACACCGTCCTGCAAAAATTTCAAAATAAAATGCTACATGTTACAAAGCCACTGTGGCCCAAGTGCATCACGGAACACGTTTATTTTAATTCATTAATTTTTTAAATGTGATTAATTAAATTTTTAGTTTCTAAAGATAAACAATAACTGATGAAACTAATAATTGTCTGTTAAATGTTTTTTCCAGGTGACTGGTCTCCAGACAACGCTCAAAGAGCAGACTGACAGATCTGACAGCCTATCAGAGCAACTCAGCACCGCAAAGACCCGCCTCCAGGACCTGGAGAGCCAATCAGAGCAGAGGACCGACACTATCCACAGTCTGACACAGGAAGTGGAGCGTCTGAGACAGGAAGTCAAGGTTCGTCTTTTTCCTTTCTTTCTCTGTTTTTATGAATTGACGGGGATTGTGATTGATTCGTCTGTTATTTACATTGTTGATCAGGCTGATGATTGATTGTTTCACTTGTCTGTGTCTCGTTGTGGTGGTTTTGTGTCTTTGTGGTGGAGGCAAAGGAGCAGCAAAATTGATAAACTGATTTTTTTCAGCTGACGAAGCAGTGTTTATTGATTATTGATTGACTGATTGATTGATTCAGGCGGAGGAGCAGCGGAGCAGCAGCAGCAGCAGTGATTTCCACACCGCCATGGAGGAGCTGAAGAAGGAGAGCCAGGCGGCGCTGGAGAGATCGGCTCAGAAATCCCAACAGCTCGAAGAGCTGCAGAGAGAGAAGAGCCGGCTGGAGGAAACTCTGACACACAGGTACACAGGAGGAGTCATCAATACTGATATCGATCAGGTTTCGTTGATTTATCGACAGCGGGTGACGAGAAAGCAGCTCATTATGACGTCTCCCGTCCTCCTCCTGCAGTGAGAACAGGTGCACTGAGCTCAGCGAGGAGTTAGCCAATCAGAAAGCAGAATTCACCCATCAGCTCCAGAGCCTGAGGGCGGAGCTTGAGTCTGAGGGCGGAGCTCTGCGAGGGAGACTGGAGGAGATGGAGAGATCAGAGGAGGAGAGGAGGAGGAACCAGGAGAGGGAGAACGAAGGTGAGAACATGAATCTCAAAAACAGCTCAGTGAGCATGAAAAACAGTTAATGCAGCGCAGCTAAGAGGCTCCTCCGGATCCTCCTTTTTAAAAATAATAACTTTTTTTAATTAAAAAAAAACTGTAAAAAATAACTGTGAATAATTATCTTCATTATGAAGAAGAAAATGTCAACTTCAGGCAACTTCAACAATATTTTAGGGAAAAAAAACAGCTCGCCAGTTTCACAGACAATAAAACTGAGTATTTTTGGACACAGTTTCCATACAAATACAACATATTAACTTTTAAAATGACTTTAGAGGGAAAAACAGCATGTTGTGTGTTTTCTTGGATATTCAGCATACTGTGGTGTGTGTGTGTGTGTGTGTGTGTGTGTGTGTGTGTGTGTGTGTGTGTTCGTCAGAGCTGCAGCGAGTCGTGTCGGAGAAGGAGAAACTGATCGACGAGTGTCACAGAGAGACGGAGACTCTGAGAAAAGGTATCTTCATCATCTTCATCACCTGAATCGGTGGAGAACGTTTTAATCAATAATCTGATCAGGAGATTAATCTGATTCCTCCCCGTCAGAGCTGGAGCGTCTGAAGGAGGACCTGCAGACGAGAGAGGAGGAGGAGAAGGAGAACAGAGAGGAGGAGCAGAGGAAGGTGCCGGTGGTGGAGGAGCTGAAGGAGGAGATCCAGAGACTCCAGGAGAGGAGGGGGGCGCAGCAGACGGAGGAGCAGAGGAGGAGGAGGAGCAGGGAGTTTGAGGCTGTGAGGAGAGAGATGGAGAGACTGCAGAGACTGAAGGAGGAGAGAGAGGGAGGCCTGCAGGGAGACGCACGGGTGAGCAGATTTACCGACCGCTTATTATTAGACGGCAAGCTCACCAAAATAAAGTCCCCACGTCCCCTAAAGCAGTGTTTCCCAACTGGTGGTTTGCGGTCCATTTTGAATTCCTCATGACCGTGTTATGTTTGTGAAAAGCACATTTTATTTTATTTTATTTTATTTTATTTTATTTTATTTTATTTTATTTACAAGTACAGTGAACTTGCAGCACAGAGCTTTTATTTTGAAGTGCGGCTTCCTTCTGTAGGGTGAGATTTTTGATTTATATTTATTTATTCATTTATTTCACGAACAGTAAATGTTTTATTGTCCTGTTCTTGGTTTTATGTTGTTATGTGGCCGTTTTTTCTCACAAAAATAATAATAGACCTAAGGGACTGTTCTTTATTTATCAGAGGAGTCGGGGGGCTGAGTACAAATACTTTTCCTTCATCCTCCCTGAGCAACTCGCGGAAAAATGCCTGAAATGTTTGTCCCACATGATGCGTTCAAGGGCCGCCAGAAATGTGAAAATCCAAAGATAATTTCTGTTTTTACAGTTTCTGGCTTTGATAAATGGTGTCATTTTGGTGGATTTTATTTTGGTGGGCCCATGGGTTTGGAAGGCATGTTTTCTTTAAAGAAAAAAAATGCCCAAAAATTTTAAAGAAAAGAGAATTGGCCAAAAAAGAAAAAGAAAAAAAATCACACCAAAAATTTGCAAAAAGTCAAAAAAAAAAAATCTAATTATTTTTAAAAGAAAGCATGCCTTCCAAACTCACAGGCCTCACAGGCATCTTTAAAAATTTCCCTAAAAAATTAATACAAATAAAACACAAAAGTAAAAAGGAAAAAAACCCATTTCAAGTCATGTTCTCTAAAAATTGAAAAATCTTTTAACAGAAGTCCGCACTGAGCCCCCGATGTCTTCAGATCCGAGAGACACGCCTGACTTTAACTAACTGCACTTTTTTCTTGCAGTATGTTTTATTTCATTCTGTCGGGTGTTAATATTAAATATTAATATTTTGCATCATAATTTCAATATTTGGTAATTTCTCTGATGTGTGGACCTTGAACTAATGACTAAGGACAAAATTGGACCCAGAGTTGGACCAGTCTGGAACCACAGACCTAAATCCATCATAATGTCCCAAAGAGACGGCTGAAATTGTCTTATTGTGTGTGTGTGTGTGTGTGTGTGTGTGTGTGTGTGTGTGTGTGTGTGTGTGTGTGTGTGTGTGTGTGTGTGTGTGTGTGTAGAGTCCTTCTTCCAGAGCAGGACTTCCAGGTGTCTCCTCTAAGGACCAACATGGCCAACAAGAAGAAAACTCCCAAAACGACGGGAAGGAAGAGGAAGAGCTGCGAGGTGCAGGTAGGAGACAGCGAAGACGTTTTTAAAATCTGAGGACGTTTTTCATAAACTACAGGTTCACTGGTTCTAAAGGACTATTTTTGTCATTATGGGGACATTTTGGTAAAGCGAGGACAATGTTTACATTGTGAGGACTTTTGTGTGTGTGTGTGTGTGTGTTGTGGTTTGTGTGTTTGTGTGTGTTTGTGTGTGTTTTTTCAGGACCTGGTGTTCAGTGAGAACAAGAGAAACAGACTGAGAGGAAATAATCGAACCAACAAAGAGGTGAGAGACAAAAGATGAAAACAGAAGACAAAGACTTTCTGTCAGCAGATTAAGTATCTGAATACCCGTCCCTCCGTCTCTCTCTCTCATATATCTGTCGCTTGTTTTTCTCTCCCCGTATCTGTCTCTCCTATCTCTCTCTCTGTCCCTCTCTGCCTGTCTCGTCTCTCTTGTTGTCTGTCTCCAGTCGTCCTCCGTGGTGAAGGACATGAGAGACGGGGCTCTTCAAAAGATCGGAGAGTTGATCCACAGCTCTCCCTCCATCCTGGGCAGCAAAGGTCAGCTTAACTTTAAATTCAGACTCGTGACTGTTTGTACTCATTTTTTTATACTGGGGACGTGCATCATGCTGGTTTATTATACTGGGGAGGACGTGCATCATGCTGGTTTATTATACTGGGAGGACGTGCATCATGCTGTTTTTTTTATACTGGGAGGACGTGCATCATGCTGGTTTTTTTTATACTGGGAGGACGTGCATCATGCTGGTTTTTTATACTGGGAGGACGTGCATCATGCTGGTTTTTTTATACTGGGAGGACGTGCATCATGCTGTTTTTTTTATACTGGGAGGACGTGCATCATGCTGGTTTTTTTTTATACTGGGAGGACGTGCATCATGCTGGTTTATTATACTGGGAGGACGTGCATCAAGCTCTGTGTTACTGGTTTGACTGCTTGTTGTTGCACCACCGGTGTCCTCCAGTGGAGGGCGCTGCTCCTCCGTCCCTGACAGCAGGAGCTCTGTGTGACTCGTCTGATCTGTGAGCTCTACACAACATTTATCTGATCTTTATTTATTCATCAAAATTCTGTCTCCGCCTTTTTCGTCCTCTGTCTGTCCTCTGTCTGTCCTCTGTCTGTCCTCTGTCTGTCCTCTGTCTGTCCTCTGTGTCTCTGCAGCCAAAACCATCATCGGACTGGTCAGTGGACACTCAGTGGAGAAGGAGACGGTGACCACGGCAACCAAACCGCGACGAGGACGGAAGAAACTTTTTAAGACAGGCACCTCGTCTCCGCTGCTCGACTCCCCAAACATGGTGAGCAAAGAGAGTGTGTGTGTGTGTGTGTGTGTGTGTGTGTGTGTGTGTGTGTGTGTGTGTGTGTGTTTTGTGTGTATTGAATTCTGTCCTTATGAGGACCAATCCGTTTCAGACCTCAATAAGCATTAAATTCATTTTCTAAAAACAAGACTTTCAGTGGTGTTAAAATGTCGTAAATCAGTCTGCCAGATTAAAAATGCTGTAAAAAAGATTGTTTATAGCTTAAAGTGAAGTGAGGATGTTTTAACATGATCGGGACGTTTCTGAAACGTCAGGATGTTTCACATAAGTGAGGACACTTTTTTTAAAGTGAGGACATTTTTACATAATTAGTTGATATTTATGTAAAACGAGAACACTTAAATTTTAAGGACATTTCACATGATGAGGACATTTTTGTAAAGTAAAAGTAAGTTCAGTTTTGTTGTTTGTGTTTCAGATATCAGGAGGAGCGATGGAGGAGAAGGAGAGCGATCACCTGATCATTAAGAGACAGCTGCGCTCCAAAACCTGCAGGAAGTGACATCATCATCATCAGGATGTGACAACACTACGCAGGCGGTATTTAAACCTGTCACGACTCTAAAAAAATTCTATCAAACTGAGTTTGATTTTAAATATCTGTACAGTTTTTTACTTTAGTTTAAAGTTTGTGACATCTGGACATTTTTTAAAACTCTGGGGGTCAATAAAGAGCTGCAAGAACAGAACAATAATCTTTTCACTTTATGAAAAATAAAAAATGATTCCCAGCCTCCGTCTGACAAACGCTCGTCTGTCTGCTTTAGTTCACTGTTTGTACGGTGGCTGAGGAGATCCAAACACGGTCTGCAGGGACAGAAAAGGAAGCAACAGATAAAACCTAAACGTAAAGATGCTGTTTTTCCACAGACCGCAACAGTTTACGTCAGGGCAGAATTCAAAATGCTGCCAAAAATTAATTTTTTGAGATAAAATTCTGAAACGTTGCACACTTAATCTGCCATCACAGCAACATGTTGTCAGTTTTTTTAATGGATTTATTAAGCAAGATTTTGCAGATATATGTTTACAGCAGCGTTTACAGTCAAACATTCTGGGCTCAGTTTTTGAGAAATGAAAAATGTGTGCGGATAGTTTGTGCTGGACAGTCTGAAGACGCGGCAGCGAGTTTGGTGTCAGTTGAGCTTATAATGTGGGAGGAGATCGTTTAATGAGTTATAAAGTTTATGATAAAAACAAAATGATTGACTCATAATTTGCACCACAGTGAAATGGATTAAAATTTCCTCGTAATTGGGCCTAAATTTTGGTAAAAGTTTCAAAGCCACAGCACGTACTAATGATTTGTTATGAATTTTCAAACTTTTGAAATGTAGACGGTCAGTGTAGCGCCACCGTCAGGACTTTTGGTTTGTGTTTGCAGCTGATGAAGTCTGCCATGAGACTGGACCGATGTGCAAAATTTGGTTCATTTTTCTGTACGGGAAGTTAAATTTCCTCAGAATGGCAACAGTAATAATAACACTGAGGAGAACAGGAGAAACCGGCAGCTTCATAAAAGCCAACATAGTTTATTTATTAATGAAGCATAATCGGCCTCAGAGGTGTGAGGCTGCCAAAAATAAACACTTAACAGGAGACGGTTAATTCAGGTCACTCAGACTCGAGCTGCTGAGAACGCTCTGACAGGCCAGAAAAACAGGTTTATCATTTCATCCGTTTATATTGTAAATATACATATACTTTATTAATTTATGTAATTTGGTTTATTAAAAAAACATTAGTAATAATATGGTACATGTTCAATAAACTGCAGTCTGAGCTAAATGTATAACTCCAGGAAAAATGAAAACAACAGGAAACAAACACGTCTTTCACAAAATGTCCCTTTAATCGATCAACATAAAAAAAATGTTTGTAATAATCCTAAAACCAAAAAACACGATTTATTATTCTAATGTAGAACGGCAGCTTTTATCGCTGCTCTTTGGCATTCGAGTCTTCAGATTACAGGATGAACGTGGTTACTTAAGACTCGTGCTGACGTGTCGAGACGTCCTTGTGGTTTAACCCCGAACATGCTGTTCACGTCCCGTCGCTTCACGGCAACGTCATGCCTGAGCGGATTCTCCACGTTACTAATCATTTCTTAAATATGACATCAGTTTGGTCCCATGAGCTGCTGAATTAGATTAGAGACAAACCTGATTAGACGCAGCAGCACTGATCATGGTGAGCAAATCTAACAGACATTTCAGCCCTGAGTCCACAAAATGTGCTAAAATAAAACTAAAAGTTACAAAAACTTGAACAAACCTGAGTCAGCACAGATGGCAGAGTCAAAAAATGCTAACAAAAAAGCACCTTTAAGGTATCTTTTAAATAAGTCACTCTTAAATCTTAAAGGGATGTTTTCCTTCTTTCCTTCAATAATAACTATTTTATCACATCTAAAAAACACAAGGATTTAACTGTTTAATGAACATTTGACACAGACAAATGAAAAGATTCAAACTTCATGTCGGAGATACCACAGTGATGTCTGCTTTTAGCCCTTAAAACGCCGTCCACACCAAGAACGATGAGGACAGTTTCAAAATTCAGGCACGATACTGGGGGCCAGATTCAGCTGCTGGCTGTAAGTTGAGTGTATCTGCTGTAGTGCATAAAAAGGCACAAAACTGAGCGTTTATGAAGCACTTATGAAAACGAAACAATGACCACTGAGCTGTCTACATGGCTTTAAAAAATAAATATTACTCTAAATTTTCCGGTTTACATGCAGCCTGAGGCGAAATAACTGAGATTACAGCATTGTGCGCAGGATCATGGGTGCTTTAACCCTTTGAAAACTAAGCAAATTATTGGCACGCTTTCTGTAAAAAAGAAAAAAAACGTGAAGAAAAGATGAGCAACTTATCGAGACGGCCCAAAAGTTTAGAACAAATTAGTAAAAAGTGACAAGAAAATGATCTGAGTGTAAGCCACACAACATTTGCAAGAAATGAGTTCAAAGTTACAAGAAAATTAAAATAAGAAACAAAAACAAAATATAAATGTCGTTTTCTGGAATTTTGTTTTTGGAAAATATCAAATAATCACCCCTTTAGCTAATTTTCTCGTCATTTTTTTGTTCACCTTTTACTAATTTTTTGCCGGAAACAACACGAGTTGCTCTTTTTCTTTTCTTCCCACGTTTTCACACGTCTCTGAATCACAAGAAAACTGATGTCGATCCAGGTGTCAAAGGGTTAAAAGCGCTGCGGATACACGAAGGCAACTGTGAAAAGTAGAACTCGTTCTTGGGTAGAATTCGAGGTGTCGGGGCGGTCCTTCGGCGGGCTTCAGTGGCGTGCGTCCGTTTCCGGGTCCTTCCTCTGCGTTTAGAAGCCCAGAGAAAGTTCGGCAGCGTTGATTGTTTGAAACTTTCAGCCGATTCAAATTAATCCACGACGTCTCAATCGATGAATCCGATTGTTCGTTTCCTGCTTTCGCCGCGAGGCGACGTCCTGACTGACCGCCTCCTTGTCGAATCCGACGACGTAATTTCATTAGCTGCACGCGGAGAGGGGCTCGTTTTTGGTGTCCTTGTTGACGACAGTGGCGGTGGGGAGGTGGCGGCGCTGGCAGCGGCGGATCCAGAGGATGGTAGAGAGAACGATCGCGCTGGCCAGCATGGCGGTGCCGCTGAGGAAGAAGGTGGCCGTGTAACTTCCTGTGACGTCAACCAGCCAACCTGCAGGCAGAAAAGATTAGACTTTATCTTTTTTTCAGGTAATTTTCTTTTACTTTTTACAAATGTTCGGGCCTTTCTTCTTCACTTGTTGCGTTTGTCCCGTGGTTTTGAAATAAAACTTTAATCAGGTTTCAAAGGGTTAAAGTAACTTTTCGGACAGAACCTTAAAGCAGCAGATCAGAAAAAATAGTCCTGTAAAAACATTGTGAGTCTTTCGGTTCCTCACCTCCGATTGGCGGGCTGACGAGGTACGGGATGGCGTGGAGGAAGTAGACCACGCCCAGCGCCGAGGCCAGGTACGGAGCTCCCACCACGTCTGACGTCACCACGGGGATCAGCGCCACGTAGGCTCCGTCGAAGTATCCGTAGACGACGGCGAAGGGCACGAGGAGCGCGAAGGAGCGCAGCAGCGGCACGAAGAGGCAGCTGAGACCCTCGAGACCCACCGCCAAGATGTAGCACGCCAGACGGTGCGGCTTCAGACACCTGAGGGACGCAGACTCAAGTAAATATCCTCGGTGTTGATTGAAAATCATCCTGTTGTGCAATTTTTCTGTTGTCGTCTTCATTGATTTATTGATTTCTGATGTTTTGTGTTTCCTGTTTGTTTCAGGTTTTTCTCTCTGCGGCGAGTTTTATCTACAAAGTCTGACGGGTTTTTATCTCGCGCCGTCACAGAGGTCAGCTCGCCGTGTCAGACGTTTGAAGAATGCGTGTGAATGTTTCAACTCTCACCATTGATTTTCTTTTGTTTGTTTTACAGATTTTCGCTCTGAGGTCCGGAGGCGCCGGAGGACATTCTCGAAACGTGAGAAATTTTCTTATTAGAAAATGAGGCCAGAAAAAAGTCACACTTTGAATTATGAGGACTTTTTTTTTTTTAAGTGAGGACATTTTGACGTGTGAGGACATATTGAGACATCCAGTAAAGTGACTAAATGTGTCTCTCTGGTGTCTTTGTGTCTCAGACTCGTCGTACCTGCGGTCCGTCAGCCAGCCGAAGGTGATGTTCCCCACGATGTCGATGACGCCCAGGATGGACATGAGGAAAGCGGCCTGCTGGTGGTTGACGCCGGCGTTCAGAGCGTACGGCACCAGGTAGACAAAGGGGAGGCTGCAGCCGCTGGCGAGGAACAGGAAGGACACGGCGAGGCCCACGAAGTCCGGCAGCAGCAGGAAGCGGTACTCCTGACTGGACAGGAAGCAGAAGCTGAAGCACCGCCCCCTCTGCAGCGTGGGGGCGGGGCTTCCTGAGAGCAGGAGCGAAGAAGACGGCGGCGATGAATTAGTGTCTGATTCTTTGGAGACAGCGAGCTCGGCGTCCTGCGGCGAGATGTTACCTGCAGCGGGAGACAAAGAGGTTTGTACATTTAAATAAAAAAAAATCTTTAATGTGTGACACGTGTATCGCCACACACCTGGTTTCTCCTCCCCCTCCTCTAGCTCCGCCTCCTCCACGCCCTCCCGCAGCGTGATTGGTCGAAGCAGCGCCCCGCAGACGCAGAGGTTGGCGACAAAGGCGCTGAGGACGAGCAGCGCCCCCCTCCACGAGTACAGCTCGATCAGCAGCTGCACCGCCGGCGCCAACACGAACGTCCCGATCCCGCTGCCCGACATGGCGATGCCGTACGCCAGCGCCTTCCGCTGGTGGAAGTAACAGCCGACCATGGAGATGGCGGGCGTGTAACAGAGAGCGAAGCCCAGACCTGGTGAGTGAGGACATTTTGGCAGGTGAGGACGTTTTACAGACGTGGACATTTTTTTAAGTTTAATAAAGGGTGGACTTTGGTGGAAAGGGGGGACATTTCTACGTTGTGAGGACACTTTGACAAGTGAGGACATTTTTTTGCAAAGTAAGGACATTTTGATAAGCGAGGTAATTTTGCAGACATGAAGACAAGTTTTTAAGTATGACTGTTTCTAAGATAAGATAAAACTTTATTGATCCCACACCGAGGACACTCACTTTTCACAGCAGCTCAAACAGCTCAGACAGAAGGAGAGAGACAGGACGACACTTACAACATTAAACTAAAAAATGTGTGTAAAATGTGTATATACCTCGAAAAGTTTGATAAGAGTGGACTTTGGTGGGAAGGGGGGACATTTCTGCACAGTAAGGACATTTTTGCAAAGTGAGGATATTTTGATCAGTGTTTACAAGTTAGGACATATCTTCAAAGTGTCAACATTTGGAGGAGGCTGGGGACATTAGACATTTTTTTGAAAGTTGGGTTTTAAAAGAAAAAAAAAATAGTTTTTAGAAAATGAGGACAGTTTGCGGGATGTTTTAGTGAGCGGGGATATTTGTAGAGGTGTCGACATTTTGAGGAGGTGGTTGTTTTAGAAAGCCGGGACATTTTTTGCAAACTGAGGGCATTTTTTGCAGATTAAGACCTTTTTTTTTTGCAAAGAAAGGACTTTTTTTGCAGAGTAAGGACATTTAGCAGAGTGAGGTCGTGTTTTACTAATTGGGGACATGACGTGTGTGTGGACCTGTCAGGATCCCCATGGTGAAGTAGAGGAGCTCCAGGCTGGTGGCGAAGGAGCTGAGGAGGAGTCCGCAGGAGGACAGCAGCCCGCCGAGCATCACCGCCACCCGACACGACCAGCGGTTCCCGACCAGGCTGCCCACGGGAGCTACCAAGACACACAGGTTTGTGTTTTTTTCATTTATTTATTTTTTATCATCAACACTTTCCCTAAAACCATGGAAAAAAAAACAGGAAAAGTCATGGAATTTGCAAAAGCAATTTCAAGGCCTGGAAAAGTTGTGGAAAACTAAATATACCCTGAAAGTTACAAAATGTCGAAATAAAAAAAATACCAATTAAAAAACAAACAAAAAACACTAAATAAAAATTAAAAATGAGCCAAAAATTATTTAAAAAAAACACACTATTTTCTTCAAACTCATTAAAATAATTTATCATAAGAAAAAAAAACACATTTGTTTCTTTAATAATCTAAAAAAATTAAATTAAATTAACAAAAAAATGGCTACAAGTTTTTAAAGAAAACATGCCTCCGTGTTTTAATAAAAGATAATAATAATAAATAATAACCGACAGGGAGTTTCAGTAGTCGTTTCAGAGAATGTATGGTCTTTAAAATTTGGAAATTTATTGGTAAGATTTCCCTGGCCCCTGGCCCCTGGCCCCTGGCCCCTGGCCCCTGGCCCCTGGCCCCTGGCCCCTGGCCCCTGGCCCCTGGCCTGTTCAGCAGGTCTTTGGTACTGACCACAGAGCATGGTGGTGCAGTCCACCAGGCTGTGGATCCAGGCTGTCGCGGAGTAGTCGGCTTCAAAGTGAGACTGAAACTCCACAAAGAAGACGGAGATACACCTGCAGACAGGAAGTGACATCACAGATCAGTCAGCGTTTGACTAGTGATCAATAATTGAAGTTCACAGAATAATTCTCCGTCAGTATGTCCGCTGAGCAGCGCTGAGTCAGCAGAGCGGGTGACAGTTACGTAACAGCGACTCGTTATCTGTGTGAGGTCACAGGTGAGAGCGCAGTTCACACTGGTTCCACTGGAAATAAACTGGGAGCAGCAGGAGAGACGCCGACTGATAATCTGCAGATTCGTGAGGCGGAGTGACGACGGGAACCGAGGAGGAGCCTCAGCAACGTGATGCTCGCTAAAGTTCAATTCAGTAAATCTTTATTGTCCGCCGAGCACAACTGTGGTGCTGCTTAAAAAAAATATAAACTGAAACAAAAAAAATATTTAAAACAGAAACACTTGAGGAACAGGAGTTAAGGGATTAAACAACAAAAAACAACCAAGAGGAACAAAAACCCACTGAACGAAAAAGAACAAAAATAAAATAAAACAAGGGAACCAAACAAACAAAAAAAACCATCGAGGCTCGATAAAGGGCCAACCAAAAACATGGAACAAAGACACATGAAAAACAACAAAAACAACAAAATGGGGAACAAAAACAAGGACAAAAAAGAACATTTGGAACAAAAACACCCCATGAGGGCCCAAAAAAGGGGAAGCAAAAAACAGGGAACAAAGACATTTAGGAAATTTAAAGCAAACAAACATTAAAAAAAAACGACATGATAAACAAAACCATACAGGGGACAAAAATCAAAGGGAATAAAAACACTTAGTGATCAAAAAAAAAGAAAAAAACAGAACAAAAATTAACATGTAGAAATACACTTGAGGACGGAAATTAACAACATAAACCAAAACAAATTAAACGAAAGAAAAATAACTAAAAACATGAGAAACAAAAAAAACAAAAAGTAACACAGGGAACAAAAAAGAACATAAGGAACAAAACCAAAAAACACATTCACATGAAACAAACAACACCGGGAACAAAAAATAAATAAATAAAATAAACAACAACAACGTGGGGAACAAAAACTTGCAAAAAAACCCAAAAAACAAAACATGGGCATTGAACCGCATCTTTCTAGTCCGTCCAATGAATCTGCTCGTCCGGCGCTAACATCGAAAACAGTTATTCGTTTCTAGGTTTACTTTATAATTATTACGCAGCCCACTGAATACGCACAGTACTGTTTTCTCTGCTGGCTCCGCCCACCAGTTCCCGCTCGGCTCACAGACGTTACATTGTGACGCTACAGAAGAAATTTTTATATTAAACCTCCACGGATCAAAAATTCACAACAGAAAGATTCATAATTGAGCTTGTTTGCAGTTTGAGGCGTCCTGACAACAGTTTTACGGACGTATTTTCAGAACGGGGGTCTATGTGGTAAATTATTGTTTATTTTTTCACTGCAGGACCGCCAGCGGCCGCTCGAAAAACGGGTTCCTGAGGGTCCGTTGGGTCGATGCCAGCAGACCGTCTGAGTGACGTAACGCTGACAAACTGCTGTTTGTTCAGGTGTCAGAGTGTCGCAGTGAGACCTTCAGAGCTTCACGTAATGTAACACAGCTGGTTAGTCAACACACACACACACACACACACACACACGGAGGTCAGTCAGTTCAGTGAAATGTGCCTTTACAGCAGAGTTATATTTTAGTAGAGCTGAGTCTGAGGACAATAAATAACATATTAAAGATATTTACATATTCTTACCAGTCTGTGTAAATACTCGATTCTGATTGGCTGCTGGGTGAAGTTAAAAACTGTTAACGGACACCTTCTAAGCAGTGAGACTGTTTAAGCCTTAAAATGTGTTAATCTAAAAATAAGACTTTGATTCGTATAAAACTGAATTAAATCAATCTTTCAAAAGTCATGAAAATGCTCAGAAGTGAAAAATAAGATTTTATAAATTGTTTTTTTCTGATGTTGTATCGTAAAATCTTGTAACATCTATTGTTTGTTGAATAATTTTATAAATTTAAAATGTAAACAGAAAAAGGCTTTTTTCATCAACAATGAGGACAAAACTAGGACTAATGATTATTCTTATTACTGATTAATCTGCTAATTCACTTAAATTAGTCTGTAAAACATAATTTAACATATCCAGCTGCTTTTTATTAGAGTTTTATTTTCTTTATACATGATGGCGATGAAATCCTCCCGCAGGAGCGACTGTTTTCACTGAGAAATAACACGTGTGCAAGAACTTCTTTCTCATGTCCTGCCAATTTTTTATTCTTTTTATTAATCATTTAAAATGAAAAGTGTAATGTGACGTCTTTAACTCTTTAAAACCCGGACCGTCATCCGTTTACTTGACACCTGAGCAAAGTGGTTTGATGTATCTTTCAAAAATTCAGGAAAAAGGCCAAGAAGAGCAACTCAGCAAGAAACGTCCCACAAATTGCAAGAACGTAGTAAAAGGTGACGATTACCTAAAAAAATAGGGAAAAAATGTCTAGAAAGCTGTATTTGTAATTATATTTTACATTTAAAGTCACGTTTCAGAAAAAAATGAAAAAATATGACAAATAATAATATATATGTAAATAATAATAATAAATAATTTCGTTTTATTTTCAGCACTTTTTAGGCCATTTTTCGTTTTTCTTTTTTTTTTTTTTTTTTTTGCTTATTTTCAAGTAATTTTCTTATAGCTTATTTTTTGTATTTTATTTATTCATTTAAGTCTTGCTAATTTTTGGGCCATTTCCATTTAATTCAGGTTTAATTCTGCTTTGTCTTATTCAACCAAACCTCAAAATACTATCGAGAAAATCACAAAATATTCCGTTTTTAGAGGCTAAAAGTGATGTTTTTTTGTCATTTGTGCTAAAAAAAACTTTTCAAAAATGTTTACAACTTTTATTGTTTATCAATTATTTGTTTCAGCCTTAAATTATGTATAATAATGTGGTTCTGTGTTTTAATGAAGTATTTTTTTTTTAATATAATTTAGGTACTTTTTAGGTAATACTTTTACTGAAATCTAGTTTTGAAGAAACATAGAAGTTTGTTGAATATTTTTGCTGCTGAAGAGACAGATCCAAACATGTTGTTGACCATCAGCTGTAAGACAACCTCTGTGTGTGTGTGTGTGTGTGTGTGTGTGTGTGTGTGTTGACAGAAACAGAAGCTGGCTCTCGTCTTGTCATTAGTAGGGCAGGCTGGACACAAACAACACTCTGAGTTTAACTATGTTTAGACTGACCCGCTGAGCTGTTACCGGACGTGTCGTCCCCTCGACGGGCGCCGTTTCTGCCGCACAGCTGTTTGTAAATGCATGCAGAGTTTTTTTTTTTTGCATCTCAATCCGTGTGTGCATAATCAGACTCGTAAATGTGTAAATGAATCTAAAAAAGTGTTCTGAAATTAGTGAATGTGTACATGACTCTGCAAATGTGTGCCAGATTTGTAAATGTGTAAAATAAAAATGTGGTTTGGTAGAAATGAGGTTTTAGACTTGGGGAACAATCTGTTCATGCGGATAGCACGAGCTTAATAAGTAAATAAAAGAATGAATAAATAAAAATGAGAATGAATAAATAAACAAACAAA